>NW_027142709.1:67725-160225 GCF_026170545.1 Melanerpes formicivorus
GAGGAGAGAGGAGGAGGAGAGAGGAGAGAGGAGAGAGGCAGAGAGGAGAGAGGAGAGAGGAGAAGAAGTGAAGTCTGTGTGGCACTGTCTTTAGACACAGACCTGAGCACAAGTGTGGCACAAAGCTGGGGAGGGGTCTGGAGCACAGCCCTGTGAGGAGAGGCTGAGGGAGCTGGGGGTTGCATAGCCTGGAGAGGAGGAGGCTCAGGGGAGACCTTCTTGCTCTCTCTGACTGCCTGAAGGGAAAGCTATAGCCAGGTGGGGGTTGGTCTCTTCTCCCAGGCAACCAGCACCAGAACAAGAGGACACAGTCTCAAGCTGTGCCAGGGGAGGTTTAGGCTGGAGGTGAGGAAGAAATTCTTCCCAGCAAGAGAGATTGGCCATTGGGATGTGCTGCCCAGGGAGGTGGTGGAGTCACCATCACTGGAGGTGTTTGAAAGGAGCCTGGATGAGGCACTTGGAGCCATGGTTGAGTTGATCAGATGGTGCTGGGTGAGAGGTTGCACTGGATGATCCTGAGATCCTTTCCAACCTGGCTGATTCTGTATTCTGTAATTCACACCTTCCTGCCTTTGGTGGCTCAGGTTATTACATTAAGAGTTCAGGCTAATTAAATAAGCCTCTGCTTTAAGTTCAGACTCAGTTCTCCTTCAATAAACACAGGCAGGAGGGAAGCAAACAAAGGACCAAATCTTGCAGAGCAATGCCCCTTGCTGGGCCATAAACTGGCAGAGATCACCCTGAGGTCCAGCAGATGGAGCTGGGAAGTGCGGTTTTTATGTGGCTGCCCTGCTTGAACAGTCCATAGCTTTTTATTTGGGGTTATAAAAGTAGAGCTCAAAGTTAAGTTGGGCTTTGGTGGTTGGCTTTTATTGGGAGCTTTGCACTTGTTGGTTTGGGTTTTTTCTTTATCACACACAGCTGCAATGGGAGGTGGTGGAAGCCTCATCCCTGGAGGCTTTTAAAGCCAGGCTGGATGTGGAGGAGAAGCTCCAGAGGAGCCAGCAGTGAGCACTGGCAGCCCAGAGAGCCAAGCAGAGCCTGGGCTGCAGCAAGAGAAGTGTGGCCAGCAGGGCCAGGGAGGGAATTCTGCCCCTCTGCTCCACTCTGCTGAGACCACAGCTTGCAGCTCTGGGGGCCAGGTCTGGAGCCTCTGTGCCAGGAAGGCTCTGGAGGTGCTGGAAGGTGTCCAGAGCAGGGCCAGGAGGAGGAGCAGAGGGCTGGAGCTGCTCTGCTGTGAGGACAGATTGAGGGAGTTGGGGTTGTGCAGTGTGGAGAGGAGAAGGCTCCCAGGAGAGCTTCTTGTGGCCTTCCAGGATCTGCAGGGGGCTGCAAGAAAGCTGGGGAGGGACTTTTTGAGGGTGTCAGGGAGGGATAGGAGCAGGTGCAATACATCCAAGCTAGAGGAGTGGAGATTGAGATTGGCTGTTAGGAAGAAGTTGTTGCCCATGAGGGTGGTGAGAGCCTGGCACAGGCTGCCCAGGGAGGTGGTGGCAGCCTCATCCCTGGAGGTGTTTGCAGCCAGGCTGGATGTGGCTGTGAGCAACCTGCTGTGGTGTGAGGTGTCCCTGCCCATGGCAGGGGGGTTGGGACTGGTTGATCCTTGAGGTCCCTTCCAACTCTAACAATTCTATGGTGAACTGTGCTCCAGTCCATTGTCCTTGGCAGTTTGGAGAGTTGTCTGCAAAGGAATCAACGCCGCAGGACTCTGCTCTCCAGGCCTCTCATGGATGCAAATCAAAGGATCCATGTTTCAGATCCATGGTAAAACATTTGGGTTGGCCTGTTCCATGCAGCTCCTTTTCAAAGTGATTCTCTTTCCTCACTGTCCAGGATGCTTTCAGAGAGCCACAGATTGCTCTGGATTGCAAGGTCCCTTCAAGATCACAGAAGCACAGAGCTGTCAGGGCTGGAAGGGACCTCAAGGCTCAGCCAGTCCCAACCCCCTGCCATGGGCAGGGACACCTCACACCACAGCAGGTTGCTCACAGCCACAGCCAGCCTGGCTGCAAACACCTCCAGGCAGGAGGCTTCCACCACCTCCCTGGGCAACCTGTGCCAGGCTTCTCACCACTCTCTTGGGCAACAACTTCTTCCTCGCAGCCAATCTCAATCTGCCCATTGCTAATTTTGCTCCGTTCCTTCCACATCTCCAGTCTCAATCTCCCCTCTTCCAGCTTCAATCCTTTCCCTCTCATCCTATCACTCCCAGCCCTTGTCACAGGTCCCTCCCCAGCTCTCCTGCATCCCCCTTCAGGCAATGGAAGGTTGCTCTAAGCTCTCCCTGGAGCTTTCTGCTGGCAGCTTGGAAGTTGTTATTCTAGCCTGTGGAACAACTTTTTGTTCACATTGAGCTCTTCAGTTCCCTGCTTTTTACAAGCTCCCTGCTGACCTTGATCTTGGCTTCTCTCTTCCCTAGGCTGATGGCTGGAGGGGTTGGTGAGCACATGAGGAAGCAGGAACTGTGCTCCTGCTTTCCATCTCAGTCTTTACTCATCCAACCTGGCCTTGAACACATGCAGGGAGGAGGCATCCACCACCTCCCTGGGCAACCTGTGCCAGTCTCTCCCCACCCTCACTGTCAAGACTTTCTTCCACATCTCCAGTCTCAATCTCCCCTCTTCCAGCTTCAATCCCTTCCCCTCTCATCCTATCACTCCCAGCCCTTGTCACAGGTCCCTCCCCAGCTCTTCCTGCATCCCCTTTCAGGCAGTGGAAGGCTGCTCTAAGCTCTCCCTGGAGCTTTCTGCTGGCAGCTTGGAAGTTGTTGTTCTAGCCTGTGGGAACAAGTTTTTGTTCACATTGAGCTCTTCAGTTCCCTGGTTTTTACAAGCTCCCTGCTGACCTTGATCTTGGCTTCTCTCTTCCCTAGGCTGATGGCTGGAGGGTTGGTGAGTGTGTGAGGAAGCAGGAACTGTGCCTCCTGCTCTCCATCCGGGCAGCAAGCGAGGAGTGAGCTGCAGGAAATCAATTGTCATTAATAGCTTGGTTATGATTTTCTTGCTGAGGAAGCACAGCCCGCCCCCCCCCCCCCCCCCCCCCCCAGCTGCCAGCTCCCCTCTGCTGCTCTCTGTTCCTGCAGGTACAAGTGGAGGATCATTAAATCCCTGCTTGCCATTAGCCCCCATTCAGCCAGGCTCCAGCCTGGTGGAGGTGGATGAGACCTCTGGGACTGACAGTGCAGAGCTCTCCTTAAAAGCCCCACTGAACTAGCTCAGGCATGGCAAGGTCTGGCTCTGCCCTGCCTGCTGCCTGCGGGTTTAGAGCATTTGACCTCCCTGCCTTGATCACTGCTTTCCTTCTCCTTCCTCTCTTTCCCCCCTACCTTGTCTTGCTCTTTCTTTTCCCCTCCTTCCCTTACTCTTTCCTTCCTTCCTTCCCTTCCCTTTTCTTTCCTTCCCTCCCTTCTTCCCTTACTCTTTTTTCCCCTCCTTCTTTCTTTACCCTTTTTTCTCCTCCTTCTTTCTTTACCCTTTTTTCTCCTCCTTCCCTTACTCTTTCTTCTCCCTTCCTTTCCTTATTCTTTTTTCCCTCTCTTCTTCCCTTACTTTCTTTCCCCTTTCTTCCCTTACTCTTTCTTTCCCCTTTCCTTACTCTCTTTCCCTCTCTTCTTTCCTTGTTCTTTCTTCCCTTGCTCTCTTTCCCCACCTCCTTCCCTTAGTCTTTCTTCCCTCCCTTATTCCTTTACTCTTTCTTCCCCCTTCCTTTCCTTATTCTTTTCCACCCTCCATTCCTTCTCTTTCTTGACCCACCTCCTTCCCTTAGTCATTCTTCCCCCTCTTTCTCCTGCACTCTTCCTTCCCCCCTCTTATTCCTTTATTATTTCTTGCCCCCCTCTTATTCCTTTACTCTTTCTTTCCTGCTCCTTTCTTTACTCTTTCTTCCCCCCCCTTCCTTTACTCTTTCCTTCTCCCTCTTCTTCCCTTACTCTTTCTTTCCCTCTCTTCCTCCTTACTCTCTATCCCTCTCTTCTTCCCCACTTTCTTGTGGCCTTCCAGGATCTGCAGGGGGCTGCAAGAAAGCTGGGGAGGGACTTTGGAGGGGGTCAGGGAGGGATAGGAGCAGGGGGAATGGATCCAAGCTAGAGAAAGGGGAGATTTAGATTAGACATTATGCAGAAGTTGTTGCCCATGAGGGTGGTGAGAGCCTGGCACAGGCTGCCCAGGGAGGTGATGGAAGCCTCCTGCCTGGAGGTGTTTGCAGCCAGGCTGGATGTGGCTGTGAGCAACCTGCTGTGGTGTGAGGTGTCCCTGCCCATGGCAGGGGGTTGGGCCTGGATGTTCCTTAAGGTCCCTTCCATCCCTGAGGGTTCTGTGATTTCCCTGGGATCCAAAGGCTGGGAATGGTTTCCAAGCTGAGCCAGGGGAGGTTTAGAGTGGCCATGAGGAAAAGATTTCTTCACTGAGAGGGTGATCAGACCCTGGAAAAGGCTTCCTAGAGAGGTGGTTGATGCCTCAGGGCTGTCAGTGTGTAAGAGGCATGTGGAGAATGGCCTCAGCAAGCTGCTTAGCTCTTGCTCAGCCCTGCACTGGCCAGGCAGTTGGATTAGCTGCTGGCTTCCTGCTCCTTCCAACTGAGCTGCTCTTCTTTATCTCAGCCAGGTTGTACATTTGCAAGAGAGTTTCCTTTCTTTCTGAAGCTGCACTTCTTTTGAGCTCTCAGAACTGGTAAGACCAAGATACAGCTCCAAGTACTCAAAGGCTACATCTGTTCAAAGCCCTCCCCCTCCTTCCCCCCCACCACGGGCTTTTTGGTCTTATCTTTGGCCCTTTCTAATTACCTGGGCCCCTGTGCTTCCCAGGCAGGTGTTCCAATGTGCACATACCTTGCATTTGCCTGCTCTGAGGGGAAGCTTTGCTTAATGCCTCTCATTATGGTGGAAGAGAAGCTCAAGAGGAGCCAGCAGTGAGCACGTTGCAGCCCAGAGAGCCAAGCAGAGGCCTGGGCTGCAGCAAGAGAAGTGTGTGGCCAGCAGGGCCAGGGAGGGGATTCTGCCCCTCTGCTCCACTCTGCTGAGACCACAGCTGCAGCTCTGGGGCCAGTGCTGGAGCCTCTGTGCCAGGAAGGATCTGGAGGTGCTGGAAGGTGTCCAGAGCAGGGCCACGAGGAGGAGCAGAGGGCTGGAGCTGCTCTGCTGTGAGGACAGACTGAGGGAGTTGGGGTTGTGCAGGCTGGAGAGGAGACCTAATTGTGGCCTTCAGTGTCTGCAGGGGGCTCCAAGAAAGCTGGGGAGGGACTTTGGAGGGTGTCAGGGAGGGATAGGAGCAGGGGGAATGGAGCAAAACTAGAAATGGGTAGATTGAGATTGGCTGTTAGGAAGAAGTTTTTGCCCATGAGGGGTGGTGAGAGCCTGGCACAGGTTGCCCAGGGAGGTGGTGGAAGCCTCCTGCCTGGAGGTGTTTGCAGCCAGGCTGGATGTGGCTGTGAGCAACCTGCTGTGGTGTGAGGTTGTCCCTGCCCATGAGCAGGGGGTTGGGACTGGCTGAGCCTAGAGCTCCCTTCCAATCCTGACAGCTCTGTGACTCTGCGACTGTTCAGAAGGGGCTGTGGGGATAGGACCAGGGGCAATAGCTTGAAAGTGGAGCAGGGGAGATCCAGGCTGGACATCAGAAGGATGTTCTGTACCATTAGAGTGGTGGAACACTGCAACAGGCTGCCCAGGGGGGTGGTTGAGGCTCCATCCCTGGAGACATTCAAGATCAGCCTTGCTGTGGCCCTGGGCAGCCTGATCCAGTGGGAGGTGTCCCTGCTGGCTGCAGGGGGCTTGGCCAAGATGACCTTTGGGGGTCCCTTCCAAGCTGATGCAATCAGTGAATGTCTTCAGTGAGCTTCCTTCCTTCAGCTTCCTCCCATCAGCATCCTTGGAACTGCTGATTCTGCTGGAGGGCAGAGTCTCCCTGCTCAGCCTGCCAGAGTGGAGGTGGAAGGGTCAAACACAGCACCCTGAGCCCTGGAGTTGGTTGAAGAGGCAACTGGAGTTCTTTCTGGATGGGATTCAGACACCTGAGGATTGGAACAAAAGAGGGAGAGAAGTGGTTTGAATTATTTATCTCCTCCTAGATCCCAGCAGCTCTTTCCTCAAAGGGGCACTTTGCTGCTGAATAAATAAACCAAGTCCCTAAGGCAGCCCTGCTGCAGTGGAATCCGATCCAGCCCACCAGGAAGGGCAGTGCAGAGCTTTGATTTGCAGCAGCCACCACACCAAGCAGGGAAGGGAGAAATGGCAATGGGGAAGGCAGCTCCCACGGGGGGAAAGATGAAGCAAAGCTCTACTGTGGTCCTCGGGGTGTCTAGAGACAACTCGAGGTGGGGAGCAGCCCTGAAGAAAGGGCCTTGGGGGTGCTGGGTGCTGAGCAGCTCCCCAGGAGCCAGCAGTGCCTCCTGCAGCCCTCAGGCAGCTGTGTGCTGGGCTGCAGCCAGAGCAGGGTGGACAGAGGGCAGGAGAGGAGATTCTGCCCCTGGGCTCTGCTCTGCACAGGACCTCACCTCCAAGCCTGCCTCCAGCTCTGCTGTCCCCAGCAGCAGCAGGACACAGAGCTGCTGCAGAGAGCCCAGAGGAGGCCACAAGGCTGCTGCCAGGGCTGGAGCAGCTCTGCTGGGAGCACAGGCTGAGGGAGCTGGGGCTGTGCAGCCTGCAGAGGAGAAGGCTCCAGGGGCACCTCAGAGCTGCTGCCAGCACCTGAAGACATCCTGCAGGAAGGCTGCAGAGGGACTTTGGCTGAGGGGGTCTGAGCCAGGCCCAGGGGCAAGGGTTTGGAGCTGAGGCAGAGCAGGCTCAGGCTGCAGCTGAGGAAGAAGTTCTTCAGTGGCAGGCTGCTGAGGCTCTGGCCCAGGCTGCCCAGGGAGGCTGTGGCTGCCTCCTGCCTGGGGGTGCTGCAGGCCAGGCTGGATGAGGCCCTGAGCAGCTTGGGGCTGGTGGGAAGTGTCCCTGCCCATGGCAGGGGTTTAGAGCTGGATGATCTCTAAGGTCCCCTTCCAGCCTGAGCCATTCTCTGCCTCTATGATGAGTTTTCTCCCAGCCCCTCCTAGGAGCAGACCAAAGCACTCATGCCAACCCTAACTGCTTTGATGCCACTGGCATTGGGCAGGACTTTGCATTTGGTTCCCCCCTCCCTGCCATGGGCAGGGACACCTCCCAGCAGCCCTGGTTGCTCAGAGCCACATCCAGCCTGGCCTTGAGCTCCTCCAGGCAGAGGCTGTTCAGTGATGCTTGAAATGGATCCAAATGAACATGATGGAGGGAAAGGAACCTGGAATGTAGACTCACAGATTGCTTTGGGTTGGAAGGGACCTTCAAGACCACCCAGTTCCACCCCCCTGCCATGGGCAGGGACACCTCCCAGCAGCCCAGGGTGCTGAAGGCCTCACCCAAGCTGGCCCTGAACAGCTCCAGGGCAGGGGGCAGCCACCAGCTGATTGAGATGCAGGTCTTCTAAAGAGCCACATAAAGTCCTTGGCAAAATGAGGCTGCAGAGCACTTCCCAGCCTGTCATTACCTTCCACATCTGCTGCTGCTGCTGCTAGAATCATCCTGCATGCAAATTGCAGGCTGGAAGTGAGCCCTGCACACAAATGGCAGCACAGGAGGAAGCAGAACGAGCCTGAAGGAGCAAGAGAAATCTCATTCCAGTGCTGTTGAAGGGCTCAATCCTGCAGGCTGCTCAGAGGCTGCAGGGAGCACAGGGCAAGGTACAGCCATGAGGAGGTCACTGCCTTCCCCTAGACTCTGAAGTGATGACCTTACAGAACCATGGAATGGTTTGGGGTGGAAGAGACCTCCAAAGGCATCCAGTCCAACCCCCTCTGCTGTCAGCAGGGACATCCTCAACAGGATCAGTCCTGGGAGCAGGCTTGCTCAACATCCTTCTTGGTGTCATGGAGAGTGGCACTGAGTGCACCCTCAGCAGGTTTGCTGCTGACACCAAGCTGTGTGGTGCTGCTGACAGCTGGAGCGAAGGGAATCCATCCAGAAGGACCTGGGCAGGCTGCAGAGCTGAGCCAGGACAACCTCAGGAGGTTCAACAAGACCAAGGACAAGGTCCTGCAGCTGGATCAGGGCAATGCCAGGCACTGATAGAGGCTGGGCAGGGACTGGCTGGAGAGCAGCCCTGAAGGAAATGGCCTGGGGGTGCTGGGGGAGGAGAAGCTCAGCAGGAGCCAGCAGGGAGCACTTGCAGCCCAGAGAGCCAAGCAGAGCCTGGGCTGCAGCAAGAGAAGTGTGGCCAGCAGGGCCAGGGAGGGGATTCTGCCCCTCTGCTCCACTCTGCTGAGACCACAGCTGCAGCTCTGGGGCCAGTGCGGGAGCCTCTGTGCCAGGAAGGATCTGGAGGTGCTGGAAGGTGTCCAGAGAAGGGCCACGAGGAGGAGCAGAGGGCTGGAGCTGCTCTGCTGTGAGGACAGAGTGAGGGAGTTGGGGTTGTGCAGGCTGGAGAGGAGAAGGCTACCAGGAGACCTTCTTGTGGCCTTCCAGGATCTGCAGGGGGCTGCAAGAAGCTGGGGAGGGACTTTTGAGGGTGTCAGGGAGGGATAGGACTGGGGGGGATGGAGCAGAACTAGAAATGGGGAGATTGAGATTGGCTGTGGAGGAAGAAGTTGTTGTCCATGAGGGTGGTGAGAGCCTGGCACAGATTGCCCAGGAGGTGATGGAAGCCTCATCCCTGGAGGTGTTTGCAGCCAGGCTGGATGTGGCTGAGCAACCCGCTGTGGTGTGAGGTGTCCCTGCCCATGGCAGGGGGTTGGGACTCGGCTGAGCCTTGAGCTCCTTCCAGCCCTGACAATTCTGTGGTCAGGTTGCCCAGGGCCCTCCAAGTAAGAACAAATATTTCTGTTGCTGGGGAAGAAACCTGACATAAGGGAAGGGGGGGAGAGGGTAGGGGGTGGGTGGGAAATGAGGATGCAGATCTATTGTGGTGTGAAAATCCAGCTCTGTCCTGCTAGAATTCAATAATTCATTGGCAAGGTTACTCACCTCCTGCTGGCAGCCTGAACTTGAGCTTTGTTTTCATTTCCTAACCAAGGCAAAATGACTTTTTTTTTCTACCCCCCTGGAATCTCAAATTGCTTTCTGAGCACAAATGCAACCAGTGACCCCAGAAACTACAGGTGCAGGAGGAAGTGAAAGCTCTTTTGAAGCCCAGGATCCCATCTCAACAACCTGCAAAAGTCTCACAGAGCATCAGAGGGTGGAAGGGAGCTCCAGAGAGCAGCCAGTCTAACCCCCTGCCAGAGCAGCATCACCCAGGGCAGGCTGCACAGGAAGGCATCCAGGTGGGCTTGGAAAGGCTCCAGAGCAGGAGATTCCACAACCTCTCTGGGCAGCCTGCTCCAGGGCTCCAGCAGCCTCACACCAAAGAAGTTTCTCCTCATGCTGAGCTGAAACCTTCTCTGGTCAAGGTTGTGTCCATTGCTCCTTGGCTTATTGCTGTGCACCACCCATGAGAGCTTGGCCCCCTCCCCTTGCCCCCCAGCCCTCAGGCTATTGATAGACATTGATCAGATCCCTCTCAGCCTTCTCCTCTCCAGACTCAACAGCCCCAGGGCTCTCAGTCTCTCCTCACAGGGGAGATGCTCAAGTCCCCAAATCCTCCTCCTGGCTCTGCCTTGGACTCTCTCCAGCAGCTCTCTGTCTCTCTTCTCTTCAGCTCCCTTCCAAGCCTGACAGCTCTGTGATTCTTCTCAGCAGAGCATCAGCAGAGGTTCCATCCCCAGAGCAGGATGCTCTTAGTTACCCCTAAGGCCTTTCTCTTCCAGGCTGGACAATCCTTGGTCCTTCACAGCTGATTCCAGAGCTGATTCCTTTACTTCTCCATCCAGCCCCCACACACACCTTACATCCATCTCTCTGCAGCTGTGCCTTGCTCCTGCCTGCCTTGCAGGCCCTTTTGGCTTTGCCTCCCTGCTCTCCACCCTTGTCTTTATTAGCAAATGAAGGCAAATAAGGGTTTTCTTTCATTCCCACCTAATTCCCAGCAGATATCTGTCCCTCTTCTGGCATTTATTGTTTTGCTCTCATTTCAGGCAAACACCTGCAGAAACCTTGCTCTGCATTTTAATTCCCCTGCAGCCCTGACTCTTAGCACTCCTGCTTTCTTCATCCCTCAGCTCTAAAACACTGAATTAATTTCTTTGTCTTTTCCCTCTTCTTTCCCCCCACCCCCCAGTCTAATCAGTCCCTTTCCTCTCTATCTGCTTAATCCTACTGCCTTTGGAGAGAGCTCTTCATCTGAAATTGCCTCTCTGCATGTTCCTCTTGTAATGAAATCAAGCTCCAGATTAAACCAAACCCAACTACATCAAACCCAAATTAAACTCAAGCAAGCAGAAGAGCACTGAATTAAATGAGCATAGAATGGGTTGGGTTGGAAGGACCTTCAAGATCATCCCAGGTCCGAACCCCTGCCACGGGCAGGGACACCTCCCACCAGCCCCAGGCTGCTCAAGGCTTCATCCAGCCTGGCCTGGAGCACCTCCAGGGAGGGAATATTCAGTGATGGATGGAAATGAACATGATAGAGGGTAAGGGGTTCATAGAATCTTGGAATGGTTTGGCTTGGAAAGGACCTTGAGGGTCATCCAGGTCCAACCCCCTGCCATGGGCAGGGAGACCTCCCAACAGCCCCAGGCTGCTCAAGGCTTCATCCAGCCTGGCCTGGAGCACCTCCAGAGGTGGACATCCACAGCTTCCCTGGGCAGCCTGTGCCACTGTCTCCCCAAACTCACTCTGAAGAATTTCTTCCTAGTTTCCAGCTTCAATCTCCCCTCTCCCAGCTTCAGACTATTCCCTCTCCTGAGAGCCTTCTCTCCAGCCTGCACAACCCCAACTCCCTCACTCTGTCCTCACAGCAGAGCAGCTCCAGCCCTCTGCTCCTCCTCCTGGCCCTGCTCTGGACACCTTCCAGCACCTCCAGAGCCTTCCTGGCACAGAGGCTCCAGAACTGGCCCCAGAGCTGCAGCTGTGGTCTTAGCAGAGGGGAGCAGAGGGGCAGAATCCCCTCCCTGGCCCTGCTGGCCACATTTCTCTTGCTGCCTCTGAACAACACTTGGTTGCCCAAGGCCTCATCCAGCCTGGCCTGAAACCCCTCCTGGGAGGTGAATCTTCCCTTGTGTCCTGACACTGCTGCTCCACCCTTCTCCATTTTCCCTCCTTCTGTTGCTCACTTAGGAAGAAACAAACCTAAGCTAGCTGCCTTCTTCCCACACATTTTCCCTCCCCTTCTATTTTTTTCCCCCTCTCTCCTTCTATTTGTTTTTTTCCCATTATGATGAAAGATTTCCTGTTTCTGGTTTCTGGTCACATTCTCCAAGTACATCAATGCCTAGAAATGAATTGCACCATTCCAAGGCACCAAACCCCAAAGGCTTCTAACCAGACTGCAGCTTCAGAACTGGACATTGATTTTCTCCTTCCTTCCTTCCTTCCTTCCTTCCTTCCTTCCTTCCTTCCTTCCTTCCTTCCTTCCTTCCTTCCTTCCTTCCTTCCTTCCTTCCTTCCTTCCTTCCTTCCTTCCTTCCTTCCTTCCCTTCCTTCCTTCCTTCCTTCCTTCCTTCCTTCCTTCCTTCCTTCCTTCCTTCCTTCCTTCCTTCCTTCCTCCTTCCTTCCTTCCTTCCTTCTCCTTCCTCCCTTCCTTCCTCCCTCCCTTCCTCCCTCCCTCCCTCCCTCCCTTTCCCCCTCCCTTCCTTCCTCCCTCCCTCCTTCCCTCCCTCCCTCCTTCCTTCCCTCCTTCCTTCCCTCTTTCCCTTCTTCCCTCCCTCCTTCCCTCCTTCTTTCTCTCTGCTGTCTCTTTCTCTTCTCCTTCTCCTTCCTCCTTCCTCCTTCTCCTCTCCTTCCCTTTCCCTTTCCCTTCTCTTCTCCCCCTCCCCCTCGCTCTTCCCCTCCCTTTCTCTTTCTCTTTCTCTTCTCTTTCTCTTTCTCTTTCTCTTTCTCTTCTCTTTCTCTTTCTCTTTCTCTCTTTCTCTTTCTCTTTCTCTTTCTCTTTCTCTTTCTCTTTCTCTTTCTCTTTCTCTTTCTCTTTCTCTTTCCCTTTCCCTTTCTCTTTCTTTCTCTCTCTCTTTCCCTCCCTCCCTTCCTCTCTTCCTCCCTCCCTCCCTCCCCCTGCCCTTGCCATCTTTGTGTCACTATTTTGTGCTGAATATATTTTCATGTTTTATTGCCATTTCTGCCTTTTTGTTGGTTTTTTTTTTTCCCCAAGCAAACGCGTGGGAGGCACCAAAAAACCCCTCAGTGCCAATAAAAGAGTTCCTGAGGGGCTCCTAGAAAATGAGGCTTCCAACCTTCTTGGCTCTTCTTGGAGGATCCAAATCCCCTTGATTTATCTTCATGATTAATTATTGACTTATTACTTATAGCTCCTTGTTATTGATGATTTCATTTGCTTGCTTGTTTGTTTGTCTGTGATTAATATCCTTCCTGGCCCCATGCATGTTTGTGGTGGCTGACAAGCTGATCTGTTGTCCTCTGAGCTGTGGGGAGATTCCCATCCCTTAGGCAGAGAGCTCCTGGTGGGAATGAAACCTCTCCTAATGTGTTGTAGCCACAGCTTGGGAGAAGTTTGCTGCTCCAGCAGGGGCTTCAGGGCTCATCTGGTGGGGGAATGGTTCTTCTTCTGCAGCCACTGAATGCTTCTTCTCTGCCTGGATACCCACATCGTGGATCTAGCCTGAGCTGATTAATGAGCTGGGTGCTGCAGGAGTGATTTGTAGCTAATGAGCCCTCACAGAAGGGGCTCAGTGCTGCTCAGGCAGAGCTGTTCAGTAAGTGTCAGTCAGGAGAGACTTTGCTTAGCAGAGAATCACAGAATCAGCCAGCTTGGAAAAGACCTCAGGGAGCATCAAGTCCAACCCTCTCACCTACCACCCAACACCTCCTGACAACCAAATCATGGCTACAAGTGCCACATCCAAGCTTCTCTTGAGCACCTCCAGGGACAGGGATTCCACCACCTCCCTGGGCAGCACATGCCAAGGGCCAATCTCTCTTCAAGGGGAAGAACTTTCTCCTCACCTCCAGCCTAAACCTCCTCTGGCACAGCTTGAGGACTGTGTCCTCCTTGTTCTGCTGCTGGGTGCCTGGGAGAAGAGACCATCTCCCACCTGGCTACAACCTCCCTTCAGGCAGTTGTAGACAGCAAGAAGGTCTTCCCTGACCTAAGCACTAATGTGATCTAGGAAGGTGTGAGAGAGGCAAGGAGCTGAAGCCAAGGAGGGAGACTTCTGCCATTGATGCATTTCATTTGGATACAGAATCATAGCATCAGAGAGCTCTCAGGCTTGGAAGGGACCTCAAGGCTCAGCCAGTTCCAACCCTGCTGCCATGGGCAGGGACACCTCACACTGCAGCATGTTGCTCACAGCCACAGCCAGCCTGGCTGCAAACACCTCCAGGCAGGAGGCTTCCACCACCTCCCTGGGCAACCTGTGCCAGGCTCTCACCACCCTCTTGGGCAACAACTTCTTCCTCACAGCCAATCTCCATCTACTCACTTCTAACTTTTGCTTCATCCCCCCCCCAGTCCTATCCCTCCCTGACACCCTCAAAAGTCCCTCCCCAGCTTTCTTGGAGCCTCCTCCAGATCCTGGAAGGCCACAATGAGGTCTCCTGGGAGCCTTCTCCTCTCCAGCCTGCACAACCCCAACTCCCTCACTCTGTCCTCACAGCAGAGCAGCTCCAGCCCTCTGCTCCTCCTCCTGGCCCTGCTCTGGACACCTTCCATCCCCTCCAGATCCTTCCTGGCACAGAGGCTCCAGCACTGGCCCCAGAGCTGCAGCTGTGGTCTCAGCAGAGTGGAGCAGAGGGGCAGAATCCCTTCCCTCGAGTTGATGATTTCTAGAGGTCCTTTGCAACCCCTGTGCTCCTGTGGTGGTTGGGTGAGAGGGAGCTAAACTCAGCAGAACTTGGGAAGCAGGAATGTTTTTCTCAGGAAACTCTGTTTCCTCAGTAAAAAAAACCCTTCTGTTTTCACAGCCAGGTTTCTTTTCTCCACTCAGTAGCAGCAACCAGACAGAGAGAATAAAACAAGACGCTAGCAAAGCAGCAAATAATAATGACCTGGGGATGGTCTCTGCTGTTTGCACCTGGGTTTGTGTGAGGTGTGGTTTTTATTCCTTTTGATGTGCTCCCCTCCTTGAGAGGCAGCTCTGCCTTCTGCTGGAGAAATAGATGAGGTGTGCACTGAAGTGCAAGCTAATGCAGGGAATTGGCTTGTGAAGGTGTGAGGTGGGTATGAATGAGCTGTGACAGCCTGCAGCTTCCCTTGAAAGGCCGCAAGAAACCAAACCAGAAAACAAAGAGGGAGGAAAATAAGTCAAACAATTATCAAACCAAACCCAAACCCATAACCAAACCCAAACCCAACCTAAAACCAAACCCAAACCAAACACCAAACCCAGAACCAACCAAACCCAAACCCAAACCCAAATCCAAACCCAAACCCAAACCCAAATCCAAACCCAAACCCAAACTCTACCCAAATCCAAACCCAAACCCAAACCCAAATCCAAACCCAAACCCACACCAAACCCACACCAAACCCAAACACAACCCAAAACTAAATACAAACCCAAACCTAAACCAAATCCAAGCACAAACACAAACACAAAACCAAACTCAACCTAAAACCAAACCCAAACCAAACCCAAACCTAAACCAAATCCAAACCCAAACCCAAACCCAAACCCAAACCCAAACCCAGACCCAAACCCAAACCCAACCTAAAACCAAACCCAAACCAAACCCAAAGCCACACCAAGCCCAAACCTAAACCAAATCCAAACACAAAACCAAACCCAAACTCAACCCAAACCCAAACCAACCCCAACCCCAACCCCAAACCAAAACCAAACCCAAACCCAACCAACCCACACCCAAACCCAAAGCCATGCTCAACCCAAACCCAAACCCCAAACCAAACCTAAACCCAAACCAAACCAAAAACCAAACCCAGAACCAAACCCAAACCCAAACCTACCCAAACTCAAATACAGCCAAAACCAAATACAGCCAAAACCAAATACAAACCAAACCCAAACCCAAACCCAACCCAAACCCAATCCCAGAACCAACCAAACCAAACCCAAAAGCAAACCTACCCAAACCCAAACTCAACCCAAAACCAAACCCCTGACCATACCAAACCCAAAACTAAAACCAAACCCAAACCCAAAAGCAAAGCAAAGCAAACCAAAGCCACAACATTTGAATGTGGCTGGAGCACAGAGCAGACTCAATCATAAAATCATAGAATCATAGAATCCACCAGGTTGGAAAAGACCTCAGAGATCATCAAGTCTAACCTATCACCTAATCCCTAACACCTCCTGACAACTAAACCATGGCCCAAGTGCCACATCCAAGCCTTTCTTGAACACCTCCAGGGATGGGGACTCCACCACCTCCCTGGGCAGTACATCCCAAGAGCCAATCTCTCTTGCTGGGAAGAACTTTCTCCTCACCTCCAGCCTAAACCTCCCCTGCCACAGCTTGAGACTGTGTCCTCTTGTTCTGGTGCTCCTTGCCTGGGAGAAGAGACCAACCCCCACCTGGCTACAACTTCCCTTCAGGCAGTTGGAGAGAGCAAGAAGGTCTCCCCTGAGCCTCCTCTTCTCCAGGCTAAGCAACCCCAGCTCCCTCAGCCTCTCCTCACAGGGCTGTGCCCTTCTCTGGACACCTTCCAGCATCTCCAGATCCTTCCTGGAACAAGGTGCAAAGTTTCTCTCTGCTTGCTGAATCAGTTTCTAAATCAAGCTCTTTGCCCCCCTTTGGAAGCTGCCTCTGTGCACAGCTGATGACAGAAAGCCAAATCATTAATATCCTGATGTGTAATTAAAGAAATTAATGCATCTGGAGGAAGGAATCCAATTATCTTCTTTGTGCAAATTGAAGCTAATGAAGCTCACCTTCATCTCCCCCCTCCCACTCCATCCTCTACCTCTGGTGTAAAAGAGAGAGATTTCCTCCCTCCCCCTCCCCTCCTCCTTGTCCTGGAGCCATGCTGCTTTGTGCCTATCAGGGTCTCTTTTTCCCCCTGCTCTGCCATCCTATCTTTAATTAGTTGCTTCATCACTTTGCTCAGGCAGGGCACAAATCTCTCAGAGATTCTCCCTTCTCTTCTCAGCAGCAGTACAAAAATAGGGGCTGCAGGACTGGGTTGTGTCTCACACACACTCTCCTCAGCAGCAAGTTGAGGATATTCTCTGGCTGACTTTTGCAGCACTTCAATGGAAGTAGTTTGCTGCTGCAGTTGGTCTTCAGCTTTTTCTTGAGGTCTTGACCTTCAAGGTCCCTTCCACCCTCAACCCATTCTGAGACCTTCAAGGTCCCTTCCACCCCAACCCATTCTGAGACCTTCAAGGTCCCTTCCACCCCCAACCCATTTTGAGACCCTCAAGGTCCCTTCCACCCCAACCCATTCTCAGACCTTCAAGGCCCCTTCCACCCCAACCCACTCTTTTTTCCTGCAGCTCATAGGCAGTTGTGCACTGTCAGAGGATGCATCCATGTGGACAGGTAACTGCAGTGTGACTACAGTCAAATAAAGATGAAAGTGCAAGGCCAAAGTGTTGATATTTCAATACAAAAAGAGATATTTTGGGTGATCTGACTGGGGAGCAACTGAAATCCATCTCATGTGCTAGAAGGAGAGGAACTGGCCTGAAATTGTGCCAGAAAGGGTTAGGTTGGAGAGGAGGAGAAATGTCCTTGCTGCAAGCGTGGTCAGGGATTGGCAGAGGCTGCCCAGGGAGGTTTTGGAGTCCCCATGCCTGGAGGTGTTCAAGAAATGTGTGGCCATGGTACCTGGGCCAGGGATTGATGAAGCATAGAATGGTTTGGGCTGGAAGAGACCTCCAAATGTCATCTAAGTCCAACCCCCCTGTACTCAACAAGGACATCCCCAACCAGATCAGGTTGCCCACAGCCCTGTCCAGCCTCACCTTCAATATCTCCAGGGATGGATGGGGCCAAAACCACCTCCCTGGGCAACCTGCTGCATGGTTCCAGCAGCCTCCTGGTGCAGAACTTGCTCCTCACATCCAATCTCAATCTGCTCTGCTCTGCTCTGGAGTCGCTGTCCCTGGTCCTGTCCCTGCAGACCTTTGGGAACAGTCTTTCTCCATCCTTTTTGAAGCTCCTTCAGGTCCTGGCAGGCTGCTGTTAGGTCTCCTTGGAGCCTTCTCTTCTCCAGGCTGAACACCCCCAGCTCCCTCAGCCTGTCCTCAGAGCAGAGCTGCTCCACAACCCCCTGAGCATTTTTGTGGCCCTCCTCTGGACCCTCTCCATCAGCTCCAGGTCCTTCCTGTTTTGAGGGCTCCAGAGCTGGACACAGCACTGCAGGTGATGTCTCTCCAGAGCAGAGAGGCAGGATGCTCTCTCTCCAGCTCTGGCCACACTGCTTTGGATGCAGCCCAGGCTGCCCTTGGCCTTCTGTGCTGCAGGCTCACACTGCCTGCTCCTGCCCAGCTTCTCCCCCACCAGCACCCCCAAGTCCTTCTCCTCAGGGCTGCTTTCTCCCACCTCCTCCCCCAGCCTGTGCTGACAGTGAGGTGCAGGACCTGCACTTGCTCTTGTTGACCCTCTCCCTTCCTTTTCATTCTAGAATCCTGGAATCAGTAAGGTTGGAAAAGACTTCAGAGACCATCAAGTCCAACCTATCTGTCTTCAAGTACCCCATCCAAGCCTTTTCTGAACACCTCCAGGGATGGTGACTCCACCACCTCCCTGGGCAGCACATCCCAATGGCCAATCTCTCTTGCTGGGAAGAACTTTCTCCTCTTCTCTTCCTCGAGTCATTCATGGTAGGGAGGCTTATTGCCAGCTGCTTTCCTGGCATAAAACCTGCTCCAAATATTTTCTGTGGTGGAAAGGAAGGTGGTGGAGTTCCCAGGTGTGGAGGTGTTCCAGAAACCTGTGGCCATGGCTCTGGGGGGGGCAGGGTTTGATGGCTGTGGTGGGGTTGGGTTGCAAGTTGGGCTGGATGATCCCAGAGGTCTTTTCCACCCCACAGACTTCTGTGGCCCTCTGATCCTCCAGATGTTTTCCTCTGCAAGCTGCTTCTTCCCTCACAGCCTTCTCCTCACCTTCCTTAACTCAGTTGTTCAACATCTGCCCTGGACTGAGGGTCCAAAATCATGCAGAGAGCTGCTGGCTTGCAGAGACTTCATCAAATTCATTATGCCCACCCCCCAAAACAAATACACTCTGCACTCTTTTGTGCCTCACAGGCTGAGCAGAGGGGGAAATCTCTCCTGAGTGGGAGATTTTCACTCTTTCAAGGGGGGGTTCAGGGGGGGAAGGAAATAAAAGCCTCACACTTGAGCAAGGATCAAACTCTTTGGGTTGAGTTCTCTCCCTGGGGATGTGAGGCAGCTGCTTTTGAAGCTAAAAAGTCAGCCTTTGAAATGCTTCATGCTGTTTGAAATGGCTTCCAGCTCCTGGAGAAGCCCTCCAAGATTGAAATCAGAGGTGAATTGGAGTTCTCTGCTTTCAGGAAGCTAAGAGCAGCAAATGAGCTTATTCCTGAGCCAGGCTGTTAATTGCTCTGCTGAAGAACGTGGAACAATTCCCTGCTGCAGAACATCCTCAAACCAAAGTGCTGCTGGAAGGGCCTCTTTGGAAGAGATGCAATCAAGCAGAAAGCTCTTTGCTTTTTGGCTCCTTTTGGAGGCTGCTTGACCCCTTTCAGGTCTCTCCTTGTAATGCATTTTGTCTCTTCCCTTGAAACAAACTCAGCAGCCAAGAGCAGAGAAGAAGAAAACAGAGGGGGAGGGGGGTGGGGGGGGGAGGGGGAGGGAAGACCCAACCTGTTTTATATCTCATTTTATATCCAATTTTGGGGATGAAATGTCATCATGCCAAGAAAATACCTCTCTGAAGCCTCCTGAGTCCAAACCACCACCAAGGGCAAATGCAAAGTGGAGTTTTATGTGTCTTGGAAAGAGGTCAGGTTGTCCAGCCTGGAGAGGAGAAGGCTCCAGGGGGACCTCAGAGCTGCCTGCCAGGACCTGAAGGGATCCTGCAGGAAGGCTGCAGCCAGAGCAGGGTGGGCAGAGGGCAGGAGAGGAGATCCTGCCCCTGGGCTCTGCTCTGCTCAGACCTCACCTCCAAGCCTGCCTCCAGCTCTGCTGTCCCCAGCAGCACCAGGACACAGAACTGCTGCAGAGAGCCCAGAGGAGGCCACAAGGCTGCTGCCAGGGCTGGAGCAGCTCTGCTGGGAGCACAGGCTGAGGGAGCTGGGGCTGTGCAGCCTGCAGATAAGAAGGCTCTGGCCAGACCTCAGAGCAACCTTCCAGGTCTCCCTCAGCCTCCTCTTCTCCACACTGAACACCCCCAGCTCCCTCAGCTGCTCCTCCCCAGCCCTCTTCTCCAGACCCTTCCCCAGCTTGGTTGCCCTTCTCTGGCCCTGCCCCAGCTCCTCAATGTCTCTCTTATCCATATCAGGGCAGCTATCAGATTTCCAAGCCCTCAGCCATCATGAACTCAATTTGTGAGCAGAGTTCCACAGCACTTCAGAACCTGCAGTTGTGTAGCTATGGCCCTGCAGGGTGGCAGCAGATCAGCACTGAGGGGGACGGGGGGGTGTTGCTTTCATTCTTGTTCTAGGCAGCCAGACACAACCTTTAAATCACTTCTTAAGAGGAGAGCAATAGAAGATGTTTAATCCCTTCCTAGAGAAGGAAAATGAAGCTTTCAGATCCCAGCCTAAAGGTTCTCTGGGAAGGAAAGAGGTTAACAAGAGGAGACTTTAGAGCTGCCCTCCAATCCCTGAAGGGACCTTCCATCATCCCTCCTGGTCATGAGGGCAAATTGCTGCCCAGGGGATAACTTATTGTCCCCCAAGGACTCCATGGAACTGCTTTCCAGCATGAAAGCTCCACCTCAGCAGGAGGAGAATCTTCTTTGGTGTGAGGCTGCTGGAGCCCTAGAGCAGGCTGCCCAGAGAGGTTGTGGAGTCTCCTGCTCTGGAGAGCTTCCAGCCCCACCTGGATGCCTTCCTGTGCTGCAGTTTCCATCTGTCAATAGCTGAGGGCTGGGGGTCAGGAAGGAAGGGACAGGGCCAGGTTCTGCTCAGCTGCACCCTGGGATAGGACAAGAGGCAATGAATGGAAAGTGCAGCCCAGGAGGTTGCAGCTCAGCAGGAGGAGGAACTTCTGCCCTGGGAGGCTGCCAGAGGCCTGGAGCAGGCTGCCCAGAGAGGTTGTGGAGTCTCCTTGTGTGGAGCCTTTGCAGCCCTGTCTGGATGCATTCCTGTGTGAGCTGCCCTGGGTGATCCTCCTCTGGTAAGGGAGTTTGGACTTGATGATCTCAGAAGGTTCCTTAATGTTCTGTGATCCTCTGACACCACTGAAGTTGTCCAAGAAGACTCACGATGAATTCATTGAGCTGGGAGCAAACCATTCCAGGTAGTTTTGGCTCCAGTGTTGCCTATCCTGTAGCTGCTAATCCCCTGGAATTATTGTCTGGCTGCACTGAGAAGGCTCCAACCCTGAGAATTAATTTAGTAATTGATCCAGAGAAGCTTAATTACAGGGAGGGAGTCATGGCAATCTGACTGGAGAGGAGCCAGGCTCTCTGCTCTCTGGGAGGAAAAGCCTCTCCTGAGCTCTGGGGGCTGGGAATGTTTGTGAGCCCAAGTGGACTGAAAAAAAAAGACCAAACCCCCACAGAATGAACCAATTCTCCCACTTCTTTAACAGGGGGGATCCAGCTGATCCACTGTGGGGTGTTTCTCTCTTTCAGCCTGGTTTTTGTTTACTGACTTCCCAGTGCAGCTGTGGTGTCTCTGCCAGTCAGCACAGCATGGCTGGGGTTGGAAGTTGGGTTGGGTCAGTTGCCTTCCCTCACCTTGAATTTCTTTCATTTCCCTTTAAATCTCTCAGACTCAGAGAGTGCTTTGGGTTGGAAAGGGCCTCAGAGGTCATCCAGGTCCAACTCTCCTGCTGGGGGCAGGGACAGCTCTCACCAGCCCAGGTTGCTTCAAGGCTTCATCCAACCTGATCTTAAACACTGTCAGGGATGAGGCTTCCACCACCTCCCTGGGCAACCTGTGCCAGGCTCTCACCACCCTCAGGGACAACAACTTCTTCCTAGTGTCCAAGCTCAATCTACCCTGCTGTGGTACCAGACCTCTGCCCCCTGCCCCATCACCACACTCCCTCCCCTTCATACATTGGAAGGCTGCTCTAAGGGCTCCTCAGGGCTTTCTCTTCTCCATCCTGAACAGCCTCAGCTCTCTCAGCCTCTTCTCCTACAAGAAGTTCTCCAACCCCTTGATCATCTTTGTGGCTTCCCTTGGACTCTCCCCAGCAAATCCATGTAGTCTGGAGAGGAGAAGGCACCAAGGAGTCCTCCTTGTGGCCTTCAAGTATCTGAATGAGACTACAAGAAAGCTGGGGAGGGACTTTAGAGGGTGTCAGGGAGGGATAGAAGCAGGGGGGATGGAGCAAAACTAGAAATGGGGAGACTGAGATTGGCTGTGAGGAAGAAGTTGTTGCCCATGAGGGTGGTGAGAGCCTGGCACAGGTTGCCCAGGGAGGTGGTGGAAGCCTCCTGCCTGGAGGTGTTTGCAGCCAGGCTGGCTGTGGCTGTGAGCAACCTGCTGTGGTGTGAGGTGTCCCTGCCCATGGCAGGGGGGTTGGAGCTGACTGAGCCTTGAGCTCCCTTCCAACCCTGACAATGATTTAAAGAAGTAAAGAGCTCTCCCTTCCCCACACCACCTCCAGCAGCCTCCATCCCCACAGCCTTTACTCTTCACATTCAGTCTCCTTTCCTCTCCTCAGTCCTGGTGCTGATAGTCTGAACACTTGGAACAGGCCACAGAGAGAACTGCCTCACACTTTTGTTCTCGACAAGTGACTTCTTTGGGCCTTGGGTGCTGCCAAGGGCACCTCACTTGGTTTTAATTATAAAGTTTGGCAGAGCCTGGGAGCTTGGACTTTTTGTTGCTTGTTTGTGGTGAGGCTTTTTTGTTCTCTCCTAAGCTGAGGGTTTCTGAAGCTAAGGAGCAGACACATCTTAGGTTTCATTAGAGGAGAGCATTCCTCTGATGTCTGTAGTTGAGAAGGAAAGTTTGAAAGCATGCTCTGTGCTGCAGCACTGCAGAGACAGGCTGAGAAGAAAGTCTTCTCTCTTCCTCCTCCTTACAAAGGTGGTCTCTGAACAAGCAGCCTGGCAACCACTCCTGCTTTGGAGTTTCCTGACTGTGGAAGCTTGTGCTGGGGCAGAATGGCTCAGGGAGAAAGGGACCCCAGAGCTCTTCCCTTCCAACCTCTCCTCCAGGCCCAGGGACACCTCTCAGCTACATTCAGCTGCTCAAGGTCTCATCCAACTTGGCCTGGAAGATCTCCATGGAGGAGGCATCCAGAACCTCCCTGGGCAGCCTGGGCCAGAGTCTCAGCTCCCTGGCACTGAAGAACTTCTTCCTCAGCTGCAGCCTGAGCCTGCTCTGCCTCAGCTCCAAACCATTGCCCCTGGGCCTGGCTCCAGCCCCCCTCAGCCCAAGTCCCTCTGCAGCCTTCCTGCAGGATGACTTCAGGTGCTGGCAGCAGCTCTGAGGTGCCCCTGGAGCCTTAGGTTTGAGGTCTTTGGTCTTTAGTTCCTCCTCTCATAGCAGCTGGGTAGGCTGCAGACAGGGAAGCAAAACTGTTTGTGTCTGTCCTGGTGATGGGACCAGGGACAATGGCACCAAACCAGAGCAGAGCAGATTGAGATTGGATGTGAGGAACAAGCTCTGCACCAGGAGGCTGCTGGAACACTGCAGCAGGTTGCCCAGGGAGGTGGCTGAGGCTCCATCCTCAACCAGGTGAGGCTGGACAGGGCTCTGAGCAACCTGATCTAGCTGAGGATGTCCCTGCTGAGTGCAGAGGGGGATGGACTGGATGAGCTTTGGAGCTCCCTTCCAACCCAGAGCATTCTATGACTGTGATTCTATGACTTTATGATTCTATGATTTACAAGTCAGTGAGATAAGAGACTGCATCAGCTCTGGAGCCCTGAATACAGGAAGGACCTGGAGCTGATGAAGTGGGTCCAGAGGAGGGGCATGGAAATGTTCAGGGGGTTGGAGCAGCTCTGCTATGAGGACAGGCTGAGGGAGCTGGGGGTGTTCAGCCTGGAGAAGCCTCCAGGGAGACCTTGGAGCAGCCTGCCAGGACCTGGAGAGGCTCCAGGAGAGCTGGGAAGGGACTTCTGACAAGGACTGGGAGTGTCAGAGCAAGAAGGGATGGCTTGAAGATGGAAGAGGGCAGATTGAGACTGGAGATGAGGAAGAAATTAATTGCAGTGAGGGTGGGGAGACACTGGGACAGGCTGCCCAGGGAGGCTGTGGATGTCCCCTCCCTGGTTGGATGAGACCTTGGGCAGCTTGGGCTGGTGGGAGGTGTCCCTGCCCATGGCAGGGGGTTGGAACTGGCTGATCTCCTACCCAAAGCATTCTCTGCATGCCTGACTCTGCAACCTGAGCAGCAGAGGCCAGAGCAGAGCTCAGCTGAGTCCCAACTTCAGGCTTGTCAGAAGGTGTTGCCAAAGCAGAGCCCAATCCCAAGCCTCGTGTTGCTTGGCTTGTAACAAGGTGAGGACAGCCATCTCCTGCTGGTTTGCATGTAGTCCCCGGGCTGGTAGCACTGATAGCTCCTGGAGCATCATGTCAGGAGTGCTTCCCTTCAGAGTGCCAGCGGGAGGTGGCAGCGTGCTGGCTGCTGCTGCTGCTGCTTCCTTTGGCCTCTCTCTGCTTCCATCACTCCACAGTCAGGGCCTGCCTTGAGCAAGCTTCTCTGAAACCACAGCTGGGGGGGGGGGTTGTGTTTTACCTCACTGGATGAATTCTGCTTCTCAGCTTAGGAATTGAGTGCTGAGCTCTGGGCAGCCCACACCTCGAGGCTGGTGCCCAGTGCTGGGCAGCTCAAGGCAAGAGAGCTGTGGAGGTGCTGGAGCCAGGGCAGAGAAGGGCAAGGAAGCTGGGAAGGGCCTGGAGAAGAAATCTGCTGGAGAGAGGCTGAAGGAGCTGGAGATGGTTAGTGGGAAAGAGAGGAGGCTGAGGGGAGACCTCCTGGCTGCCTCCAGCTCCCTGCAAGGAGCTTGTGGAGAGGCTGCTGCTGGTCTCTGCTCCCAGGTCAGCAGTGACAGAACAAGAGGCAATGGCCTCAAGCTGCCCCTGGGGAGGTTCAGCCTGGAGAGCAGGAAGAGTTTTTCCCCCTGCAGAGTGGTCAGGGCTTGGAATGAGCTGCCCAGGGAGGTGGTGGAGTGCCCAAGGCTGGAGGTGGCTCTCAGCCACTCTGCCCCCAGCCTGCAGCACTGCCTGGGGTTGGTGTGGCCAAAGTGCAGCACCCAGCATTGGACTTGTTCAGTGCCATGCTGTTGGACTCTGCCCATCTGTCCAGCCTGGCAAGCTCCCTCTGCAGACCCCTCCTGACCTCTAACAGATCCACTCCTGCCCCCCAGCTTGGAGCCATCTGCACACTTGCTAATGATGGACTCCATCTCTCAGTTCTACCTTCAAAGTAGAAGGGGGGGAGGGAAAGGAAAAAAGCAACCCAAGCAAAGCAGAAGTGTTTCCTACCCTGGCAGATTAAAAACCTCAGCTAGAGGAAATGAAACAACTGCAGCAACCCAAACCTGGTTACATTGATGAGCTCCCTCCCCAGTGTGTGTGCTGCAGCTGCCAGGTGGTTCTATTAAATACATCTCAGGCTCATTTTTCATCCACTTCATGCCCTGGCTCCACCTTGGTGCTGTCCAAGAGAGCATGGGAGAACCAAGATCCATTAGCCACCCTCATCAATCATGCAGGGATTAGGGAGCTGCTTGGCTGCTGCTTTTGTTTTGCAGACCCTCAGTGTGTTTTCACCAACCAGTGACACATCTCCCAGCCCAAAGCTTCCTTTGGTTGTTTTGGTGGTGAGGAAACAGAATCACAGGAAGCATCCCCTTGGAAGAGACCTCCAGGCTCAGACCCAGCTTGGGGCAGTCCTAAACCATGTCCCTAAGCTCCAGCTCCACAGCTGCTTGGACACCCCCAGGGATGGGGACTCCAGCACTGCCCTGGGCAGATCATTCCAATGGCTGAGAGCTCTCTCTGTGCAGAAATATTTCCTAGCATCCAGCCTGAACCTCCCCTGGGGCAGCTTGGAACCATTGCATCTGCTCCTGTCCCTTGCCTCCAAGGAGCAGAGGCTGTCCCCTCCTCACTCCAACCTCCCTGTAGGGAGCTGTAGAGAGCAAGGAGGTCTCCCTCAGCCTCCTCCTCTCCAGCCTGAACACCCCCAGCTCCCTCACAGGACAGTGAGGAGCTGGAGCAGGGCCAGAGAAGGGCAACCAAGCTGGGGAACGGTCTGGAGAGCAGGGCTGGGGAGGAGCAGCTGAGGGAGCTGGGGGTGTTCAGCCTGGAGAAGAGGAGGCTGAGGGAGACCTCCTTGCTCTCTGCAGCTCCCTGAGAGGAGGCTGCACTGAGCGGGAGGTTGGGCTCTGCTCCCTAGTCTCAGGTGATGGAAGGAGGGGAACTGGCCTGAAATTGTGCCAGGGGAGGCTGGGGTTGGAGAGGAGGAGAAATTTCTTTGGTGCCAGAGTGGTCAGGGGTTGGCAGAGGCTGCCCAGGGAGGTGGTGGAGTCCCCATGGCTAAGGGGATTGAGGTAAGTTGTGGCCATGGCAGCTGGCGCCATGGTGTGGTGGCCATGGTGGGGTTGGGCTGATGGCTGCACTGGGTGACCTGAGAGCTCTCTTCCAACCCAATCAACTTTGTGATTCTGTCAGTGCATGGTGGAGTGTCAGGGGTCACAGCTGCAGACCAATCCTTGGAGCTAGCTGGAAACCATTCCAGAAAGTGCCGTTTTTCAGGACAGGAGGAGGTTCTCCTCCCCTTCTAGTCTGCCCTGTTGAGACCTCATCTTGAGGGCTGCCTTCAGTTTTGGGCTCCCCAGGTCAGGAGGGACAGGGATCTGCTGCAGAGAGTCCAAGGGAGGGCTACAAGGATGCTGAAGGGACTGGAGACTGCCTGGGGAGGAGAGGCTGAGAGCCCTGGGGCTGTTCAGTCTGCAGAGGAGAAGGCTGAGAGGGATCTGATCAATGTCTCTCAAGAGCTGAGGGCTGGGGGTCAGGAAGGAAGGGCCAGGGCCAGGCTCTGCTCAGCTGCAGCCTGGGATAGGCCAAGAGGCAATGGATGGAAAGTGCAGCCCAGGAGGTTCCAGCTCAGCAGGAGGAGGAACTTCTGCCCTGGGAGGCTGCCAGAGGCCTGGAGCAGGCTGCCCAGAGAGGTTGTGGAGTCTCCTTGTCTGGAGCCTTTGCAGCCCTGTCTGGATGTGCTCTGTGTGCCCTGTGCTGGGTTCTGTGCTCCTGCTCTGGCAGGGGGCTTGGAGTTGATGATCTCTTTGGAGGTCCCTTCCAACCCCTGGCATCCTGTGATGCTGTGATCTCAACTCAGGACAAATCCCTGACCAGAATCAGTTTTGTCCAAAGAGAATCCAGGACCTGGAGCTTGGTTCCTATGCTGAGAGTCAAAGCCCAATCTCAGTGCTGAGTTTGATCTGAGAGCACAAAATCCATCACTGCTCAGAGGAAGGAATGGGAGAGAGGTTCCTCCTGCAGCTCTTTGTTCTGCCTCAGCTCCATCCTCCTCCCCAGGACTCTGGGAGCATGGCTAATGGCTGCAGTGCTCAGAACCCAGAGGCAGCTTGGGTCCACAGCTCTCTTTTCCCTCCCATGCCTGGTGCCTCATTAAACACTCGAGTTTGACTTCCTAGCCTCACGCCAAGGCCATTACTGGCAGTGATGCCTGCTCCAGTGAGCCAGGGAAACACAGGGCAGGCTGCAATTTGCTGTGTTTGTTTGCTCTGCTCTTCCAGCTGGGATTAAACTCCATTTCTTCAACTCTCTTTTGTTGTTTCTTTCCCCTCTCATCTCAGTGACTTGCAGCAGACACTAAAGGGCTGCAGCTCTTCCTCTGAGGAACAAGGCCATTACCTTTGCTTCTGAGTACGTGTGTTTGTATTTCTCTCTCTCCTTTTGCTTTCCCCTCCCTTTCATGCTCCACTGCTCCTCCAATGTTTTAAGTGGATCATAAAGTTTTCATGCTCTGCAGTGTGGATATTCAGATGTAAAACCACTCCTAGGCTTGTCAGGGGGTTGTAACGGGGCACAGCACTTCCCACAGGTGGTTTGGTCTCTCCCAACCACCTGCACCTCCAGGGGTGCCCTCAGTTTGTCAACAACAGTCACAGAGCATCAGAGAACTGCCAGTAACAGACACAGCAAATTACAGAGTCACTCTCCTCTGGACAGATGATTTTATCCATCTCAAACCTTTTCCTTAACTCCAGAGGTTGGCACTTTGAGGAAGGGACCTCCATGCTCAGCCAGTCCCAACCCCCTGCCATGGGCAGGGACACCTCACACTACAGCAGGTTGCTCACAGCCACATCCAGCCTGGCTGCAAACACCTCCAGGCAGGAGGCTTCCACCACCTCCCTGGGCAACCTGTGCCAGGCTCTCACCACCCTCATGGGCAACAACTTCTTCCTAGCAGCCAATCTTCCCTCATCTAGCATGGATCCATCCCCCCTGCTCCTTTCCCTCCCTGACATCCTCAAAAGTCCCTCCCCAGCTTTCTTGCAGCCCCCTGCAGATCCTGGAAGGCCACAATTAGGTCTCCTGGGAGCCTTCTCCTCTCCACACTGCACAACCCCAACTCCCTCACTCTGTCCTCACAGCAGAGCAGCTCCAGCCCTCTGCTCCTCATCGTGGCCCTTCTCTGGACACCTCCCGGCACCTCCAGATCCTTCCTGGCACAGAGGCTCCAGAGCTGGAACCAGAGCTGCAGCTGTGGTCTCAGCAGAGTGGAGCAGAGGGGCAGAATCCCCTCCCTGGCCCTGCTGGCCACACTTCTCTTGCTGCAGCCCAGGCTCTGCTTGGCTCTCTGGGCTGCAAGTGCTCACTGCTGGCTCCTGCTGAGCTTCTCCTCCACCATAAGAAGCAGCATCAAGCAAAGCCCCCATGAGAACAGGCAATTGCAATGCAACTGCACTGAATTTCTTCCTCACATCCAATCTCAATCTACTCATTTCTAGTTTTGCTCCATTCCCCCTGCTCCTACCCCTCCCTGACACCCTCAAATGTCCCTCCCCAGCTTTCTTGCAGCCCCCTGCAGATCCTGGAAAGCCACAAGAAGGTCTCCTGGGAGCCTTCTCCTCTCCAGCCTGAGCAGCCCCAGGCTGATGTTCTGCTCTCAATACCTTCCTTGCATTTTCTACTCTCTCTCTGGGATAAAAAAAAAGGACATAATAAACCTAAAGCTATTAGTTAAGGGATCCAAACCTCCCAGCTCCTAACTTCCTTTTCCCCCCATGGTTGGAATTTCATGGGAAAAGATAAAAAGCACAGAAATAATGGATGCTATATCAAGCTCCATTGAACTTTAGAGGCTAAAATGGGAAGTTTCCAGCAAGCCATAAAATCCCCTTTATGGCTGAGATTAATAAGAAATAGTCTGTGAGAGCCAGAGCAGAGCTTGGGTAGAGCTGCACCCAGGGCCTGAGCACAGCTTCTCTCTGCCTGGTTAGTCCTTTGCCAGAATAAAGAATAACTGCCTGCAATCAAAGCACTCACAACTCTTAACAGAGCAAATAAACTGAATTGGCAAAGAAAGGGAAGAGAAAAAACACTGCTGGGAGCTCCAGCTTTGGCTAACTTTGACACAAGGAAGGGACCTTGAAGATCTTAGAATCAGGGAATGCTCTGGGTTGGAAGGGACCTTGGAGATCACAGAATGCACTGGGTTGGAAGTGACTCCAGACCTCATCCAGTCCAACCCCTCTGCACTCAGCAGGGACATCCCCAACCAGATCAGGTTGCCCACAGCCCTGTCCAGCCTCACCTTGAATAGCTCCAGGGATGGAGCCTCAGCCACCTCCCTGGGCAACCTGCTGCAGTGTTCCAGCAGCCTCCTGGTGCAGAGCTTGTTCCTCACATCCAATCTCAATCTGCTCTGCTCTATTCTGAAGCCATTGTCCCTGGTCCTGTCCCTGCAGGCCTTTGCAAACAGTCTCTCTGCAGCCTTCTTGTAGCCCCTTCAGGTCCTGGCAGGCTGCTGTTAGGTCTCCCTGGAGCCTTCTCTTCCCTGGAGCCTTCTCTTCTCCAGGCTGAGCACCCCCAGCTCCTTCAGCCTCTCCTCAGAGCAGAGCCCTGATCATTTTGGTGGCCCTCTTCTGGACCCTCTCCATCAGCTCCAGGTCCTTTCTATATTGAGGGCTCCAGAGCTGGGTGCAGTTTCTTATCTGACTGATTGGTAATTCACAGAATCATAGTCATGGAATCAGAGAATGCTCTGGGCTGGAAGGGAGCTCCAAAGCTCATCCAGTCCAACCCCTCTGCACTCAGCAGGGACATCCCCAACCAGATCAGGTTGCCCACAGCCCTGTCCAGCCTCACCTTGAACAGCTCCAGGGATGGAGCCTCAGCCACCTCCCTGGGCAACCTGCTGCAGGGTTTCAGCAGCCTCCTGGTGCAGAACTTGTTCCTCACATCCAATCTCAATCTGCTCTGCTCTGGTTTGAAGCCACTGTCCCTGGTCCTGTCCCTGCAGGTCTTTGGGAACTGTCCCTCTGCAGCCTTCTTGCAGCCCCCTTCGGGTCCTGGCAGGCTGCTCTGAGGTCTCCCTGGAGCCTTCTCCCCTCCAGACTGAACACCCCCAGCTCCCTCAGCCTGTCCTCATGGCAGAGCTGCTCCAGCCCCCTGATCACTTTCATGTCCCTCCTCTGGACCCTCTCCATCAGCCCCAGGTCCCTCCTTGTGTTGGGGGCTGCAAACCTGCACACAGCTCTGCAGGTGAGGTCCCAGCAGAGCAGAGCACAGTGTCAGAATCACCTCCTTGGCTCTGCTGCCAACACTTCTCTCGGATGAGGTGTCCTTGCCTGTGGGCATGGGGTTGGAACTGGCTTATCAGTCAGGTCCCTTCCAACCCAAAGCACTCTCTGGTTCTCTACAACCACACCAATTCCCATCTGGAACATCAAAAAACCACCAAAAAATCCCCAAATCAAGCACAATTCAGCTGTCAAATGGGCTCTGAAATAATGCTGGGAGCAGTGAGGGAGTTCTTTGTCTTGATTCCTAAACAAAGCTTGGAGAAGCAGAGGAGAGAGCCTGGGAGATGAGAGCCTTGCAGCAGTAATTTCATTATGGTTCTCTTTGCCTCATCTGAGGGCAGAAGCAGCTGTGGGACTGGAAGCAAATGTCAGAGCCAAAGGCTTATTGGATTAGAGTGGGGCAAGAGCATTAATCTTCAGAAAGGAAATCAAGGTAAGAGAGGGGGGCTGGATGCACCAGGAGATGGATAATTGGTTGGAGAAAGCTTTTGACCTTTGAGCCAGGAGTGCAGCCTCCAGCCAAGGCAGGAGTGACTGAAAATCATTGCTGCCTGAGAGCAGGGCAATTGCCATGGGCAATGGTTGATTGCTTTCAGTCCAGGGCCTGGGAACTGGGCCTCTCCCTGCACACAAAAACAGCTATTCCCATTGCCCAGGGCTTGAGGAGCCATAGAACTGAACCTCAGAACTGTCAGGGCTGGAAGGGACCTCAAGGCTCAGCCAGTCCCAACCCCCTGCCATGGGCAGGGACACCTCACACTACAGCAGGTTGCTCACAGCCACAGCCAGCCTGGCTGCAAACACCTCCAGGGATGAGGCTTCCACCACCTCCCTGGGCAGCCTGTGCCTGTGCCTGGGTTGGAAGGGAGCTCCAAGGCTCATCCAGTCCAAGCCCTCTGCACTCAGCAGGGACATCCCCAACCAGAGCAGGTTGCCCAGAGCCCTGTCCAGCCTCATCCAGCTGGAGGCCAGTCACCAGTGGTGTCCCCCAGGGATCAGTGCTGGGCCCTGTCCTCTTCAACATCTTCATCAATGATCTGGATGAAGGGGTAGAGTCAGTCATCAGCAAGTTTGCAGATGACACCAAGTTAGGGGCAGATGTTAGTCAGTTAGAGGGTAGAAAGGTTCTGCAGAGGGACCTCGACCGACTGGACAGATGGGCAGAGTCCAATGGGATGGCTTTCAACAAGTCCAAGTGCCGAGTGCTGCACTTTGGCTACAGCAATCCCATGCAGAGCTACAGGCTGGGGTCGGAGTGGCTGAGAGCTGCCAAACAGAGAGGGACCTGGGGGTGCTGATCGACAGCTGCCTGAATATGAGCCAGCAGTGTGCCCAGGTGGCCAGGAGGGCCAATAGCATCCTGGCCTGCATTAGGAATAGTGTGGCCAGCAGGAGCAGGGAGGTCATTGTGCCCCTGTACTCTGCTCTGGTTAGGCCGCACCTTGAGTACTGTGTCCAGTTCTGGGCCCCTCAGTTTAAGAAGGACATTGAAACACTTGAGTGTGTCCAGAGAAGGGCAACAAGGCTGGTGAGAGGCCTTGAACACAAGCCCTATGAGGAGAGGCTGAGGGAGCTGGGATTGTTCAGCCTGGAGAAGAGGAGGCTCAGGGCTGACCTCATTGCCCTCTACAACTACCTGAAGGGTGGTTGTAGCCAGGAAGGGGTTGGCCTCTTCTCCCAGGCAACCAGAACCAGAACGAGGGGACACAGTCTCAAGCTGTGCCAGGGGAGGTTTAGACTTGAGGTGAGGAGGAAGTTCTTCACCGAGCGAGTCATTCGGCATTGGAACGGGCTGCCCAGGGAGGTGGTTGAGTCATCGACCCTGGAGGCGTTCAAGGGGAGATTGGACGTGGCACTTGGTGCCATGGTCTAGTCATGGGGTCTGTGTTGATAGGCTGGACTCGATGATCCCCGAGGCCCTTTCCAACCTAAGTGATACTGTGATCTTCTATATCTCCAGGGATGGAGCCTCAACCACCTCCCTGGGCAACCTGCTGCAGTGTTCCAGCAGCCTCCTGGTGTAGAGCTTGTTCCTCACATCCAATCCCAATCTGCTCTGCTCTGGTTTGAAGACATTGGCCCTGCTCCTGTCCCTGCAGGGCTTTGCAAACAGTCTCTCTCATCCTCCTTGTAGCCCTTTCATGTCCTGCTACTAGGTCTCCCTGGGATAGGACAAGGAACAAGGAATATATAAGCTCCAGCACTGGAGGTTCCACCTCAACATGAGGAAGAACTTCCTCACTGTGAGGGTCCCAGAGCCCTGACACAGGCTGCCCAGAGAGGTTGTGAAGCCTTCTACTCTCCAGGCTGAACACCCCCAGCTCCCTCAGCCTGTGCTCACAGCAGAGCTGCTCCAACCCCCTGAGCATTTTCATGGCCTCCTCTGGATCCTCTCCATCAGCTCCAGGTCCTTCCTGTGCAGAGGACTCCAGAGATGGACACAGCACTCCAGGGGAGCTCTCAGCAGAGCAAAGTGTCAGAATCCCCTCTCAGCTAGAGAAAGGGAGAGTTAGATCAGACCTTAGGCAGAAGTTGTTCCCCATGAGGGTGATGAGAGCCTGGCACAGGCTGCCCAGGGAGGTGGTGGAAGCCTCCTGCCTGGAGGTGTTTGCAGCCAGGCTGGATGTGGCTGTGAGCAACCTGCTGTGGTGTGAGGTGTCCCTGCCCATGGCAGGGGGTTGGGACTGGCTAAGCCTTGAGCTCCCTTCCAGTCCTGGCAGTTTTGTGCTGCTGTGGTGTCCTTTATCCAGGTTCAGAGGTGGTAACAACCCTGGCAGCTCAGACTTGGGTTTGCCAACGTGTTCACAAACTTCTCTGTCAATACCTGTATGTTCCAGCCCCCTGCCAGGGCTATAATCTTCCCCCTCAGGCTCCTCAGCCTAGAGATGATGAATCCAAACTGCATTTTCTCCTCCTCATGCTGTACTTCTTTCCCTCCAGCTAAGCAAACTGGGTATTTGCAGGGCTAAAGAAGAAGAGAGTTTTCAAGTTTAATCAATGCAGCTGAGAGGAAGGGGAGGGGGAAAAATCAATAAGGTTCCCAGAACCTCCTTAGTTGTAATAAAATTCAGTGTGAGGCTTCGGTTGTTTTCCCCTTTCTTTTCTGTGCAGGGGTTTTGGTGAGAGGTCTCAAGCAATAAAGGAGTGGGGGTGTTAGTGATGTACTGGAGGCTGGGATGGCATCCAGAGGGACCTGGAGAAGATGGAGAGATGTGCACAGGTGAACCTCATGAGGTACAACAAGAGCAAGGGCAGGGGCCTGCACCTGGGCTGGAATAAACCTCACTGGCAGTACAGGCTGGGGGAGGAGGGGATGGAAAGCAGCCCTGAGGAGAAGGACTTGGGGGGTGCTGGTGTGGGAGAAGCTGGGCAGGAGCAGGCAGGCTGAGACTGCAGCACAGAAGGCCAAGGGCAGCCTGGGCTGCATCCAAAGCAGCATTGCCAGCAGAGCCAGAGAGGAGATTCTGACCCTTTGCTCTGCTGAGACCTCACCTGCAGGGCTGTGTGCAGGGCTGGAGCCCTCAGCACAGGAAGGACCTGGAGCTGATGGAGAGGATACAGAGGAGGAGTTATCAGGGGCTGGAGCAGCTCTGCTGTGAGGACAGGCTGAGGGAGCTGGGGGTGCTCAGCCTGGAGAAGAGAAGGCTCCAGGGAGATCTCAGAGCAGCCTGCCAGGACCTGAAGGTAGGCTGAAGAAGGATGGAGAGAGACTGTTTGCAAAGGCCTGCAGGGACAGGACCAGGGACAGCGACTCCAAACCAGAGCAGAGCAGACTGAGATTGGATGTGAGGAACAAGTTCTGCACCAGGAGGCTGCTGGAACACTGCAGCAGGTTGCCCAGGGAGGTGGCTGAGGCTCCATCTATCCCTGGAGCTATTCAAGGTGAAGCTGGACAGGGCTGTGGGCAACCTGATCTGGTTGGGGATGTCCCTGCTGAGTGCAGAGGGGTTGGACTGGATGAGCTCTGGAGCTCCCTTCCAGCCCAGAGCATTCTGTGAAGGACAATTCTGTTAATGATGTTTTGTAAGGAATGGGAACCTGCACTGCCAGCCCCAGGAAGGCACAAAGCGCGCTCTCTCGCGCTCTCTCTCTCTCCCCTATGTTTTTTATTAACATTATTACTTTCTTCTTTAGATTTCTGAACTTCTTAACTTATTCCAACATCAGCAGAGCCCAAGATCTGCAGGGCATAGAGTTCCAGGTGCATGCTTCAGCTGCTGGGGTTTGAACTGATAGCAAGGGTTATTGATCCCTGGAGATAGCATTGGTCCTATCAAACCCACTTCTATAGCCTGAGGAGCTCACAGTGAGGCAGGGCAGGGCAGGGCAGGGCAGGTTGCTTGGCTTTTACTTTGGGTTTTTCATTTTCTCTTCATGCTTTCTAAGACAAAAAGTTTTGGCCAGCTCCAGGGTTCTGTTCTCCTTAAAAGTTTTGTCACAGGATGCCAGGCATTGGAAGGGAGCTCCAAAGAGCTTCCAGTGCCAGCCCCCTGCCAGAGCAGGAGCACAGAACCCAGCACAGGGCACACAGAACACATCCAGACAGGGCTGCAAAGGCTCCACACAAGGAGACTCCACAACCTCTCTGGGCAGCCTGCTCCAGGCCTCTGGCAGCCTCCCAGGGCAGAAGTTCCTCCTCCTGCTGAACTGCAACCTCCTGGGCTGCACTTTCCATCCAGTGCCTCTTGTCCTATCCCAGGGTGCAGCTGAGCAGAGCCTGGCCCTGTCCCTTCCTTCCTGACCCCCAGCCCTCAGCTCTTGAGAGACATTGATCAGATCCCTCTCAGCCTTCTCCTCTCCAGACTGAGCACTCCCAGGGCTCTCAGCCTCTCCTCCCCAGGCAGTCTCCAGTCCCTTCCTCATCCTTGGAGCTCTTCCTTGGACTCTCTCCAGCAGATCCCTGTCCCTCCTGAGCTGTTCAGCCCAGAGCTGGATGCAATATTCTAGGTGAGGTCTCAGCAGGGCAGAGCAGAGGGGGAGGAGAACCTTCCTGGCTCTGCTGCCCACACTCCTCTGAATGCCCCCAGGACTCCCTTGGCCTCCAGGGCACTTTGCTGCCCCATTCAGACCTTGCTCTCCCAGCTCCTTCTCCTTGGGGCTGCTCTCCAGCAGATCCCCTCCCAGCCTGTCCTGCTGCAGGTTATTCTTCCTGCCCAGCTGCAGGACTCTTGATCTCACCCAACCTTTTGGCACAGAGCAGGTACTCTGCCCCTGATCTTGGATAAGAACTCTGCCAGGGGTGAGGAGGGCTGCAAATAGCTGCTCCCCAGCTTAGCTGCTTGGCTTCCCTTGGGTTTTCTCTGCTTTTATTGTGTTTTCATATGTGGATGCCATCTCTCTTCTAATTCCCCTTTGGCCTGAGGTTTGGACTCACTTGGGTTTGTTTCATTTCCTTTCTCTCTTCACCTTCCTTCAGAAATTCCAATCTAGCAACACATGAACACAAACACACAGAATGAAGTCATCAGAGACAGAGGGAAGGCATTCTCCCCCTCTGCTCTGCTTCTCATCCCTCTTAGTCCTTTTTGTGTCCCTCTGCCTTTGGAAATGCCAATCTACAGCCCAGTGCACACAGACACAATCAATTCATCCTTGAAAGAGGGAGGAGATTCCTCCCCTCTGCTCTGTCAGACCCCACCTGCAGCACTGTGCCCAGCTCTGGTGTCCCCCAACACAAGCAGGATGTGGAACTGTTGGAGCAGGTCCAAAGGAAGCCTCAAAGATGATCAGAGGGCTGGAGAACCTCCCCTAAGAGTACAGGCTGAGGGAGCTGGGGGTGTTCAGCCTGGAGAAGAGAAGGCTCCAGGGAGATCTAATAGCAGCCTGCCAGGACTTGAAAGGGGCTACAGGAATGAGGGGAAGAGTTTTTTGCCAAGGGCTTGGGGTGCCAGGACGAGGGACAATGGCTCTGAGCTGGAACAGGAGAGACTGAGAGTGGAGAGGAGGAAGAAATTCTGTCCAGTGAGGGTGGGGAGATACTGAACAGGTTGCCCAGGGAGGTTCTGGATGTCCCCTCCCTGGAGGCATTCAAGGCCTTGATCAACTTGGTCTGCTGGAAGGTGTCCCTGCCCACGAGAGGGAGGTAGGAGCTGGATGATTTTTTAGCCCTCAGTCTCACAGTGCATTAGAGCTTGGAAGGGAGCTCCAGAGGTCATCCAGTCCAAGCTCCCTGCCAGAGCAGCATCACCCAGGGCAGGCTGCACAGGAAGGCATCCAGGTGGGCTTGGAAAGGCTCCAGAGCAGGAGACTCCACAACCTCTCTGGGCAGCCTGCTCCAGGGCTCTGTCACCCTCACACCAAAGAAGTTTCTCCTCATGTTGAGCTGAAACCTTCTCTGGTCAAGTTTGTCTCCATTGCTCCTTGGCTTATTGCTGTACACCACCCAAAAGAGCTTGGCCCCCTCCCCTTGCCCCCCAGCCGTCAGCTATTGATCAGATCCCTCTCAGCCTTCTCCTCCCCAGACTCAACAGCCCCAGGGCTCTCAGTCTCTCCTCACAGGGGAGATGCTCAAGTCCCCAGATCCTCCTCCTGGCTCTGCCTTGGACTCTCTCCAGCAGCTCTCTGCTTCTCTTCACCTGGGGAGCCCCAAACTGGACACAGGATTGCAGCTGTGGTCTGAGCAGGGCAGAGCAGAGGGGCAGCAGAACCTCCCCAGCCCTGCTGGCCACACTTTCCTTGCTGCCCCCAGGACCCCCTTGTCTCTCTTGGCCCCCAGGGCACATTGCTCTCCCCTGCACAACTTGCTGCCCCCAGCTAGGACTCTGAGGCCTTTCACCCTGGAGCTGCTTTCCCCTGACCTCTCCTGGTGCCTGCTGTTATTCCAACCTGGTTTATTCTGTTCTGTTCTGTTCTGCTTTGTTCCTCCCCAGCTGCAGGACGTGTCCTTGTCCTTACTGAACTCTTCCAACCCAAATCCATTCCATGAATCTTTGAAACCCTCCAAGCTTTATTCCTGCTGAAGTAACAGAAAACCTTTACCAACCTTTTGTTTGCTTGCTGTTGTTTTCCTAATGATCTAAAGCTTATGTTCAGAGCAGTTCAGGTCAGAATGGCTCTCAGAGCTGGGACAGGAACTGGTTCAGGGTGGGACTGGTCATGGAAGTTGCCTGCTGTGAGCTGCAGCTTTGCCCTCGAGAAGGCAAATTCCCACCCTGCCAGAGGTGATGCTGATTCTTGTCCTCATGGTGGTGACAAAACTGCCTGCAAAGGACAAGACCTTGGCTGTGGTGCCCCTGGCAGCCTTTGCCAAGAGATCTTTGTGTGTTTATTGCCACCCTGTGCTGAGTGGCAGCTGACAAGGAAGGGAACTCAGCCAAGCCCTGCACACAGCTCAGAAGCATGGGCAGGAGGGGCTGCAGCAATGCCTCCTGGCACCCAAAATCCTCCACACTGCAAGGTGTGTGAGCAGCTGGATTGTGAACAGCTGTTCAGTGGGATCCAGCAGCTGCAAGGGGACTCTGAGTCCTGCTCCTCACCTTGCCACCATCACACAAGAGGCACAGAGAGAGGGCTGGGGAGTGGCTTACTCATTTATTGCTTCTATGTTAGGCTGAGGTCCCTAATAACACAATCCCTGAAGCTTCTGCTCTTCATTTTGCTCATCCTCAGGAGATGCAGCTCCTGCCAGCCACAGCTGGACTCTCCTCTGGGTTTTACAGCCTGTAGTGACCCAATCATGGAATGGTTTGGGTTGGAAGGCACCTAAAAGATCAGCCAGTCCCAACCCCCCTGCCATGGGCAGTGACACCTCACACCACAGCAGGTTGCTCACAGCCACATCCAGCCTGGCTGCAAACACCTCCAGGCAGGAGGCTTCCAGCACCTCCCTGGGCAGCCTGTGCCAGGCTCTCACTACCCTCATGGGCAACAACTTCTTCCTCACAGCCAATCTCAATCTCCTCTCCTCTAACTTGGGTCCATGCCCCCTGCTCCTATCCCTCCCTGACACCCTCAAAAGTCCCTCCCCAGCTTTCTTGGAGCCCCCTGCAGATCCTGGAAGGCCACAAGAAGCTCTACTGGGAGCCTTCTCCTCTCCAGCCTGCACAACCCCAACTCCCTCAGTCTGTCCTCACAGCAGAGCAGCTCCAGCCCCCTGCTCCTCCTCCTGGCCCTTCTCTGGACACCTCCAGATCCTTCCTGGCACAGAGGCTCCAGAGCTGGCCCCAGAGCTGCAGCTGTGGTCTCAGCAGAGTGGAGCAGAGGGGCAGAATCCCCTCCCTGGCCCTGCTGGCCACACTTCTCTTGCTGCAGCCCAGGCTCTGCTGCCAGCTCCCTCACACCTCTCCAGGAATGCTGGATGCCATCTAGATGTTTGCACTCCTGCTCACTAGTTGCTGTTTCCAAAGCTCTGTGCTACCTCTTTCAGGGGATTTAGGATTAGATACAGAGTGGAGAGCATGAAATGACCTCTTCAGTCTGTTCTGCACCTCTGAAAGCAGAGCTTCCTCTTTCAGCACTTTGTTTCTGTGCTGCTTTGCCCTTGTGTTATTGCAGTGAGGGTTATTTTCTTCTCCAGTGGTATTTGTCTTGCTCCAACCAAAGTAGAGCCTCTTCCACAGAGGTGAAGAGCAAGTTGATGTGGTGTAGTCATGACTATGGTAGAGTTAGGTAATCCTAGAATGGCTCAGGCTGGAAAAGGACCTCAGAGCTCCTCTCCTCCAACCTCCCCTCCATGCCCAGGGACACCTCTCAACTAGACTCAGCTCCTCATGGCTTCATTCAGCCTGGCCTTGAATAACCCCAGGGAGGAGGCAACCACACTTCCATGGACAACCTGTTCCAGGTGGGTGGCCTTGCTCTTGGAGGTGTTTTCCTTCCACAGTGGTTCTGTGTGTTGGGTCACACTGCCTGCTCCTTGTTGCTCGTGGAATCCACTCTAACCTGACTTTGTTATACTCCTGGTGAGAACCAAATGCTGGGGATGGCAAAGCCCAACCCCAAAGCTACAGTTATTATAGGGGCAGGGAAAGGGTTGGGTTGGAAAGGACCCAAAGATCCTCTAAACCCAGCCTCCCTGCTATGGGCAGGGACACCACCTACAAGATCTGGTGGCTCAAGGCCTGGGCTTGAGTACTTCCAGGGAGGAGACATCTCCCACCCTCACTGCAAAGAATTTCTTCCTAGTATCTAAATCTACTCTTTTGAGGTGGGGAACTGTTAGCCCTTGTCCTCATGAGCCCTTTCTCAGCTTCCCACTAGGTCCATTGTCCTTCCTGGAATGCAGCTGTGAGGTCTTCCAGGAACCTTCTCTTCTCCACATTGGCAAAGAGCTACTCCTCCAGCCTGTCCTGCACCCCCTGAGTGAGATCCTGTCCTTCCCTTGGCTTGACCTCAGCACTCAGCTTGGGGACACTACAGGCAGGTAGGAATTGGGTGGGAGTTGGAGATTGATGGCGAGAATTGGAACTTGATAATGGGACTTGGGACTTGATAAGAGCTGGAGTCTGATGATGGGAATTGAAACTTGATAAGAGCTGGAGTCTGATGGTGGGAGTGGGAACTTGATAAGAGCTGGAGTCTGATGATGGGAGTGGGAACCTGATAAGAGCTGGAGTCTGATGATGGGAGTGGGAACTTGATAAGAGTTGGAGTTTGATGGTGGGAGTGGGAGCTTGATAAGAGCTGGAGTTTGATGGTGGGAGTTGGAATTTGTTAAGAGCTGGGGTCTGATGATGGGAGTGGGAACCTGATAAGAGCTGGAGTCTGATGATGGGAGTGGGAACTTGATAAGAGCTGGAGTTTGATGATGGGAGTGGGAACCTGATAAGAGCTGGAGTCTGATGATGGGAGTGGGAACCTGAGAAGAGCTGGAGGCTGATGATGGGAGTGGGAACCTGATAAGAGCTGGAGGCTGATGATGGGAATTGGAACCTGATAAGAGCTGGAGTCTGATGATAGGAGTTGGAATTTTTGATGGGAGATGGAACTTGATAAGAGTTGGAGCTTGATGATGGGAGTTGGAATTTGATAAGGGTTGGAGCTTGATGATGGGAGTGGGAACTTGATAAGGGTTGGAGTTTGATCATGGGAGTTGGAATTTTTGATGGAAGTTGGAACTTGGTAAGAGCTGGAGTTTGATGATGGGAGGGGGAACTTGATGATGGGAGATGGAATTTTTGATGGGAGTTGGAGCTGGATAAGAGTTGGAATCTGATAATGGGAGTTGGAATTTGATAAGAGTTGGAACTTGATCATGGGAGTTGGAACCTGATGGGAGTTGGAGTTTGATGGTGGGAGGGGGAACTTGATGGGAGTGGGAGCTTGATGATGGGAGATGGAGTTTGATGATGGGAGTTGGAACTTGATAAGAGTTGGAGTTAGATGTTACTTCGAGTTTTAGAAGCTGGAATTTTTTAGATGCTGGAATCTTACAGAAGCTGGCTGGGATTTTAGCAGCTGGATGGAATTTTAGCAGCTGGGATTTTAGAGCTGGAATTTTAGCAGCTGGCTGGACTCTTAGAAGCTGGAATTCAGCAGCTAACTGGAATGTTAGAAGTTACTTTGAGTTTTGCAAGCTGGACTTTTATAGAAGCTGGAACTTTCTAGAAGCTGGAATTGTATAGAGGCTGGAGTTCCCCAGAAGCTGGAATTTCAGAAGGCAGTTTGAATTGTAGAATCTGGTTGGACTCTTAGAAGCTGGGATTTCAGCAGCTAGCTGGAATGTTAGAAGTTACTTTGAGTTTTCCAAGCTGGACTTCTATAGATGCTGGAATCTTAGAGAAGCTGGCTGGGGTTTTAGAGCTGGAATTTGACAAGCTGGAATTTGACAAGCTGGAGTTTTAGGAGCTGGAATTTTAACACTGGAATTTTAGCAGCTCGTTGGACTCCCAGCAGCTGGAATTTTAGAGCTGGAATTTCACAAGCTGGAATTTGACAAGCTGGAGTTTTAGGAGCTGGAATTTTAGCAGCTCATTGGACTCTCAGCAGCTGGAATTTTAGAGCTGGAATTTGACAAGCTGGAATTTTGGAAGCTGGAATTTTAGGAGCTGGTTGGACTCTAAGCAGCTGGAATTTTAGGAGCTGGAATTTTGGAAGCTGGAATTTTAGAGCTGGAATTTTAGGATCTGGTTGGACTCTAAGCAGCTGGAATTTTAGAGCTGGAATTTGACAAGCTGGAATTTTAGAGATGGGATTTTAGGAGCTGGTTGGACTCTAAGCAGCTGGAATTTTGGAAGCTGGAATTTTAGAGCTGGAATTTTAGGATCTGGTTGTACTCTAAGCAGCTGGAATTTTGGAAGCTGGAATTTTAGAGATGGGATTTTAGGAGCTTGTTGGACTCTAAGCATCTGGAATTTTAGGAACTGGAATTTTGGAAGCTGGAATTTTAGAGCTGGAATTTTAGCAGCTGGCTGGACTCTCAGAAGCTGGAATTTCAGCAGCTAGCTGGAATGTTAGAAGCCAGTTTGAACTGTAGAAGCTGGAATTCTATAGAAGCTGGAAGATTTACAAGCTGGGATTTCAGAAGTTAGTCTGAATTTTAGCAGCTGGGAGTTTGGCAGCTGGCTGGAATTTGACAAGCTGGAATTCTAGAGCTGGAGTCTTAGCAGCTGGCTGGACTCTTAGAAGCTGGGATTTCAGCAGCTAGCTGGAATATTAGAAGCTACTTTGAGTTGTCCAAGCTGGACTTTTAGAGGTGGGATTTTAGAAGCTGGAATTTCAGAAGCTATCTGAAATGTTAGAAGTTACTTTGAGTTTTCCAAGTTGGAAAACTTTTATAGAAGCTGGAACTTTCTAGAAGCTGGAATTTCAGGAGCCAGCTGGAATCTGGGAGTGGTGCCAAAGGAGCTCGGGCTGTGGTCATCACTTCTGCTCTGCACTATGTTTATTTGGAGGATGAATCACCACACACTTGGCCTTTCAAATGGCACTTAGCTGACCCCTGATCCATCTGGTTTGGTGGCACTCAGAGGGTAGGAAAGAATGATGGGAGGGGGGAATAGAGAGCAAAGCATTGGGAATGGTTATGTATTAACCTTGATGGGAGCAGCACTCAGAAGAATTCCTGCTGAAACTCCTGGCTGTGGACAGAGATACCCACAGGGTGTGCTGGGTGTGCTGATGCTGAGTTTGTGTTCCCATTGCATATATCACCAGTTTTAAACCATCAGGTTGTGTTATGTTCAGTTCTGGGCCCCTCACTCCCACAAGGACAGTGAGGAGCTGGAACAGAGCCAGAGAAGGGCAACCATGCTGGGGAAGGGTCTGGGGAACAGGGCTGGGGAGGAGCAGCTGAGGGAGCTGGGGGTGTTCAGTGTGGGGAAGAGGAGGCTGAGGGAGACCTCCTTGCTCTGCAGCTACCTGAAAGGAGGCTGCAGTGAGGTGGGGTTGGGCTCTGCTCCCTAGTCTCAGGTGACAGAAGGAGAGGAAATGTCCTGAAACTGTGCCAGGGGAGGCTGAGGTTGGAGAGGAGGAGAAATGTCTTTGCTGCAAGAGTGGTCAGGGATTGGCAGAGGCTGCCCAGGGAGGTGGTGGAGTCCCCATGCCTGGAGGGGTTCCAGAACCCTGTGGCCATGGCACTTGGGGCCAGGGTTTGATGCCCATGGTGGGGTTGGATTGCTGCCTGGACTGGATGGGCTTAGAAGTCATTTCTAACCTTAATGATTCTATGATTCAATGGTTTAGATAAAGAGATGCAGGGTACCATGGGGTTGGAATTCATTGCCCAGGGAGGTGGTGGAGTCCCCATGCCTGGAGGTGTCCAAGAAAGGAACTTGGGGCCATGGTTTGATGGCCATGGTGGGGTTGGGCTGATGTTTAGTCTGGATGAGCTTAGAGGTCATGGCCATGGCAATTGGGGCCATGGTTTGATGGCCATAGTGGGGTTGGGTTGATGCTTGGACTGGATGATCTCAGAGGTCATGGTCATGGCACTTGGGGCCATGGTTTGGTGGCCATGGTGGGGTTGGGTTGGTGGTTGGACTGGATGATCTCAGAGGTCATGGTCATGGCACTTTGGGGCATGGTTTGATGGCCAAGGTGGGGTTGGGTTGCTGGATGATCTTTGAGGCCTTTTCCAACCCAACCCATTCTGTGCTTCCTTGCAATACAAAGGCACTGGAGCAGCAAACAGCTTCATGTTCACTCCCTTCACAATGTGCTGTGATGTTTGTTTGAGCTGCCCAAATTCCTGTTCAGCTGAGGCAAATAAGCTGCAGATTTGTCAGCTTTCATGAGCTTAACACAGAAACATTTTGTAGCTGCCTGGCTGGGCCCTCACAGCCCATTCCCTCCCCTCCTTTTGCTTGCACTGAAGGTGTTGTCTGGAAGTGTGTGTAGCAGGCAGTAATCCAGGGCACCAGAACATCACCCATCCTGGCAGAACAAGAGTGATAAAGAAGGGGAGGGATGCAGGGAGGGAGGGAAAACCCCAATCCTGTTGTTGTTATCAAACAATCACTGGAGGAGAGATGAAGAGAGCGCTTGCCTGGGGGACAGCAGAGCACAATTTCCATTGCAGATGGAATTGGAGCACTAAGGCAGAACAACCACACGGTGGTGAGGCTCTGGGGGAGGAAGAAAAGGGAGGGAGGTTGTCCAGGGATCAGGGGTTGCATAGGATGGAGAAGAGGAGACCCAGGGGAGACCTTCTTGCTCTCTACAACTACCTGAAGGGAGGTTGTAGCCAGGTGGGGATTGGTCTCTTCTCCCAGGCAAGCAACACCAGAACAAGAGGACACAGTTTCAAGTTGTGCCAGGGGAGGTTCAGGCTGGAGGTGAGGAGAAAGTTCTTCCCAGCAAGAGAGATTGGCCATTGGGATGTGCTGCCCAGGGAGGTGGTGGAGTCCCCATCCCTGGAGGTGTTCAAGACAGGCTTGGATGTGGCCCTTGGAGCCATGGTTGTCAGGAGGTGTTAGGGATTAGGTGACAGGTTGGACTGGATGATCTCTGAGGTCTTTTCCAACCTGGCTGATTCTATGATTCTCTGTTCAGCCTTAAGAAGGTTCAGGGGGAGCCTTATTACCACAGACAAGGCCATAAAGTGTGGCTGCCAGGAGGATGGAGATGCCATGCAGCAGAGAAGAGGTGATGGATGCAAGTTACTGCTGGACAGATTTTGACTGAACTCCAGAATAAAATGTGTCACCATGAGGACAGTTGGACAGACACCAGCACAGGTTAGGGATGGCCCTGCTGGAAAGTTCTTCCCCAGGAGGGTGGTGAGAGCCTGGCACAGGTTGCCCAGGGAGGTGGTGGAAGCCTCATCCCTAGAGGTGTTTGCAGGCAGGCTGGATGTGGCTGTGAGCAACCTGCTGTGGTGTGAGGTGTCCCTGCCCATGGCAGGGGGTTGGGACTGGCTGAGCCTTGAGGTCCCTTCCAGCTCTCACAATTCTGTGCTTCTGTGAAAGCAGCTCTATGTAGACAGACCATGGAGTGTTGGGGGGCAGCAAGTTCTGCATGGGACAGCAATGCGCCCTGGGGGCCAAGAGAGTCAAGGGAGTCCTGGGGAACAGCAAGGAAAGTGTGGCCAGCAGGGCTGGGGAGGTTCTGCTGCCCCTCTGCTCTGCCCTGCTCAGACCACAGCTGCAATCCTGTGTCCAGTTTGGGGCTCCCCAGGTGAAGAGAGACAGAGACCTGCTGGAGAGAGTCCAAAGGAGAGCCAGGAGGATGAGTTGGGGACTTGAGCATCTCCCCTGTGAGGAGAGGCTGAGAGCCCTGGGGCTGTTGAGTCTGGGGAGGAGAAGGCTGAGAGGGATCTGATCAATGCCTATCAATAGCTGAGGGCTGGGGGGCAAGGTGAGGTGGCCAAGCTCTCATGGGTGGTCCACAGCAGTGAGACAAGGAGCAAGGGAGACAATTGAGTAGATCCTAGCAAAAATTACCCCCCTGAATCTGTTGGCTTGGATAAAACTAACACTAGGAGATGAAAATGCTCTCATTCTTAACCATTTCAGCATGTGGTTTGTGGTACTGAGGGGTCCTGGTCTGCTGCACTGGGAAGCTATTTCTACTCTATCTTAGCAGTCCAGCACCATGCCACAGCCAGGCACTGCTGGTTTAAAAGCCTTCCTCCAAGCAGGGTAGCACTGGGCTGTCATAACAATTCCTCTTCTGCTTCTCTCTGACTGACCCTGCGTGGTCCTGAGCTGTGCTCTGTGAACATCTCTTTGCATTTCCTTCAATGCCTTCAGAAACAGGAGAGAGAGAGGGGGAAAAAACACTGAGATTTAGCAAGTCAGAAACTGAGAGAGGCCACAAGGCTGCTGCCAGAGCTGCAGCAGCTCTGCTGGGAGCACAGGCTGAGGGAGCTGGGGCTGTGCAGCCTGCGGAGGAGAAGGCTCCAGGGGCACCTCAGAGCTGCTGCCAGCACCTGAAGGCATCCTGCAGGAAGGCTGCAGAGGGACTTTGGCTGAGGGGGGCTGGAGCCAGGCCCAGGGGCAAGGGTTTGGAGCTGAGGCAGAGCAGGCTCAGGCTGCAGCTGAGGAAGAAGTTCTTCAGTGCCAGGCTGCTGAGGCTCTGGCCCAGGCTGCCCAGGGAGGCTGTGGCTGCCTCCTCCCTGGGGGAGTTTAAGGTTTGAGTACCCAAGCCTCATTGGGAGGTGTCCCTGGGCATGGCAGTGGGGTTGGAACTGGCTGATCTTTAAGGTCCCTTCCAACCCAAATCATTCTCTGATTCAAATGAGCCTGTCAGGATTTGTTCCCAGCCCCTTGGCTGTCAGTTTCAGTGCCTTTCTCTGGAAGATGTATGTCACATCCTGTTAAGATATGCCAGCACGTTTTGAACACACAGAGCCATTCATTTTATGATTCTGTTTTGTGGCACAGAACTCCAACTTTTGTTTTCTTTGCAACCCAGCAGCCCAAATGCTGCCAGAGTGCTTAGAATGGTTTGGGTTGGAAGGGAGCTAAGAGATCATCACCTCCAGCCTCCCCTCCAGGCCCAGAGACAGCTCCCATCCAGGCTCAGCTGCTCAGGGTCTCATCCAGCCTGGCCTGCAGCACCCCCAGGCAGGAGGCAGCCACAGCTTCCCTGGGCAGCCTGGGCCAGAGCCTCAGCAGCCTGCCACTGAAGAACTTCTTCCTCAGCTGCAGCCTGAGCCTGCTGAAGAACTTTCTCTCCTGCTTGGCTGTCTCTTCTCTGGGGTTAACTAGGTTAAAAAGATGGGCTAAGTAGGTTGAATGTAAGGGTTAAATGGGTTAAAGATGTGAGTTGAAAAGGTTAAATGTATGGGTTGAATAGAAGGGTTACATGGGCCAGGTTGGATTGGAAGGTTAAACATATGGGTTAGAAAGGTTGAAGGTGTAGGTTAAAGAGATGGGTTAAAAAGGTTAGTGAAAGGGGTTAAAAAGGTCAAATAGGGAAGGGAAGGGAAGGGAAGGGAAGGGAAGGGAAGGGAAGGGAAGGGAAGGGAAGGGAAGGGAAGGGAAGGGAAGGGAAGGGAAGGGAAGGGAAGGGAAGGGAAGGGAAGGGAAGGGAAGGGAAGGGAAGGGAAGGGAAGGGAAGGGAAGGGAAGGGAAGGGAAGGGAAGGGAAGGGAAGGGAAGAGAAGGGAATAGACCAGGTTGGAAGAGACCTTTGAGATCATCAAGTCCAACCTATCACCCAGCACCATCTAGTCAACTAAACCATGGCACCAAGCACCTCATCCAGGCTCTTTTTAACTACCTCCAGGGATGGTAACTCCACCACTTCCCTGGGCAGCACAGCCCAGTGGCCAATCTCTCTTGCTGGGAAGAACTTCTTCCTAACATCCAGCTAATGGGTTAAATCCATGGGCTTAATAGGTTAAATCCATGGGTTTAATAGGTTAAACCCATGGCTACACCACCTAGGTTAAATGGGTTTAATTAGGGGTTAAATAGGTTAAACCTCAGGCTCCCAGGATGTTAGGGGTCAGAAAGGACCTTGAAAGATCACTGAGTCCACTGGAGCCTCTGTGCCAGGAAGGCTCTGGAGGTGCTGGAAGGTGTCCAGAGAAGGGCCAGGAGGAGGAGCAGAGGGCTGGAGCTGCTCTGCTGTGAGGACAGACTGAGAGAGTTGGGGTTGTGCAGGCTGGAGAGGAGAAGGCTCCCAGGAGACCTAATTGTGGCCATCCAGGATCTGCAGGGGGCTGCAAGAAAGCTGGGGAGGGACTTTTGAGGGTGTCAGGGAGGGATAGGACTGGGGGGGATGAAGAAAAAGTTAGAAGTGAGTAGATTGAGATTGGCTGTGAGGAAGAAGTTATTCCCCATGAGGGTGGTGAGAGACTGGCACAGGCTGCCCAGGGAGGTGGTGGAAGCCTCCTGCCTGGAGGTGTTTGCAGCCAGGCTGGATGTGGCTGTGAGCAACCTGCTGTAGTGTGAGGTGTCCCTGCCCATGGCAGGGGGTTGGGACTGGCTGAGCCTCGAGGTCCCTTCCAACCCTAACCATTCTGTGATTCTAAGTCCAAGCCCCCCTGCCAGAGCAGGGCCATAGAATCCAGCACAGGTCACACAGCAGCACATCCAGATGCTCCTCAGTGCCTTTACAAAGTTATTAAGTCACTGCCAGGCACTGCTAACAAAAAAAGCCCCCCCAAAAGGAGGGTTTTTACCCCCCTGAGCAGCTAACCCAGCCAAAGGAAGGACATGACAGAGAGCAGCTCAGCCTGTGGTGACAGAACTCTTTTCCACTGGGGGCTTTCCACTTCCTCAGGAGCTGGCAGAGATAAGGATTTCATTCTGCTGGTTGAGGGTGCAGTTAATAAGGCAGGCAGTAATTACAGCAGGGAAGCTGATGGTTTCACTCTGGGCAGGTCTAGGTGCTGGGCAGCCTGGCTGCCTGCGCCCTGGCTGCATCAGATAGGCAGTAATGGAATTTCCTCAGCCTTATCTTTGGGTGGGGAGGAAACACTCAGGGGGAAATGAGATTCTTTTTCTCATTCACCACAGCAATTTGGTTTGGACCAACACAGCAAACTCCCAAACCCTGCAGGGAATACAGAATGAAGCAGCTTGGGAAAGACCTCTGAGGTCATCCACTCCAACCTACCACCCAACCCCATCTGATCAACTCAGCCCTGGCACCAAGTGCCTCAGCCAGGTTCACTGATGGTCACTCCACCACCTCCCTGGGTAGCCTGTCCCAGTGTCTCACCACCCTCTGATCTTCACAGACACACACACAGAGTCACAGAAAGCTCTGGGTTGGAAGGGAGCTCCAAAGCTCATCCAGTTCCAACTCCTCTGCACTCAGCAGGGACATTCCCAACCAGATCAGGTTGCTCACAGCCTCACCTGGAATATCTCCTGGGATGGAGCCTCAGCCACCTCCCTGGGCAACCTGCTGCAGTGTTCCAGCAGCCTCCTGGTGCAGAACTTGTTCCTCACATCCGATCTCAAGCTGCTCTGCTCTGGTTTGGAGTCGCTGTCCCTGGTCCTGTCCCTGCAGGCCTTTGCAAACAGTCTCTCTTCATCCTTCTTGTAGCTCCCTTCAGGTCCTGGCAGGCTGCTCTTAGGTCTCCGTGGGATAGGACAAGAGGCTGTTTAGCCTGGAGAGGAGAAGGCTGAGAGGGATCTGATCAATGTCTATCAATAGCTGAGGGCTGGGGGGCAGGAAGGAAGGGCCAGGGCCAGAGCCAGGCTCTGCTCAGCTGCACCCTGGCATAGGACAAGAGGCAATGGATGGAAAGTGCAGCCCAGGAGGTTGCAGCTCAGCAGGAGGAGGAACTTCTGCCCTGGGAGGCTGCCAGAGGCCTGGAGCAGGCTGCCCAGAGAGGTTGTGGAGTCTCCTTGTCTGGAGCCTTTGCAGCCCTGTCTGGATGTGTTCCTGTGTGCCCTGTGCTGGGTTCTGTGCTCCTGCTCTGGCAGGGGGCTGGCACTGGGAAGACCTCCAGAGGTCCCTTCCATCCCCTAACATCCTGTGAGCCTGTGATTAACAGAAGGCTGCTGATCCATCATTGAAGCAGTGCAGTAATAACTCTATTGGTGATGCTGAGGGCTAGGGTGGGGAATGAATCAATGGAGCAAACTAATGAGTGCAGAGAAACTGCTCCATTTGTCTGGGGGAGAGGGAATTCAGCATTTTCATTGCAGGAAACCCTGACTTTTGGTGGGCACATTGCTCGTTTTTCACTTGCAGGCTGCTGGCACAGGATGGGGGCTCCATACCTCTGTGTCTTTGGGAGGGGTTTGAGTGGTTTTGTGATTGTTGGTTTGGTTTTGTTTTGTTTTCTGTTGTTGCTGATTTTCTGGGCTGTTTGCTTTGGCTTTCTGTTAGTTGCTGTATTTCAAGATCAGCCTACAGCATTCAAGTCTTCTCTTACCAGCTGCTCCCCAGTTATTTGTTAGCCCTCTGGAAAAAAACAAACACAGCAGCTGAAGAGGAGCCAGCAGTGTGCCCAGGGGGCCAAGAGAGCCAAAGGCCTCCTGGCTGGGATCAGCAATGCTGTGTCCAGCAGCAGCAGGCAGGGGATTGTCCCATGGCACTCAGCTCTGGGCAGCCCACACCTCGAGGCTGGTGCCCAGTGCTGGGCAGCTCAAGGCAAGAGAGCTGTGGAGGTGCTGGAGCCAGGGCAGAGGAGGGCAAGGAAGCTGGGAAGGGCCTGGAGAAGAAATGTGCTGGAGAGAGGCTGAAGGAGCTGGGGATGGTTAGTAGGAAAGAGAGGAGGCTGAGGGGAGACCTCCTGGCTGCCTCCAGCTCCCTGCAAGGAGCTTGTGGAGAGGCTGCTGCTGGTCTCTGCTCCCAGGTCAGGAGTGACAGAACAAGAGGCAATGGCCTCAAGGTGCCCCTGGGGAGGTTCAGCCTGGAGAGCAGGAAGAGTTTTTCCCCCTGCAGAGTGGTCAGGGCTTGGAATGTGCTGCCCAGGGAGGTGGTGGAGTGCCCAAGGCTGGCTGTGTTTGCAGGTGGTTTGGCTGTGGTGCTTGGGGCTGTGGTTTAGGGCTGAGCCTTGCAGAGCAGGGTTCTGGGTTGGCCTTGGTGACCCTGAGGCTCTGCTCCAGCCTGAAGGTTTCTGAGATTCAACTTCCCTGTTTTAATTCTTGGTGCAGAGAACTCAATTTCCTTACCTTTAGGTGCAATTGTTGTGGTGTTTTATTTTGGGGGTGTGCAAAAAAACCCCTCACTCCTAGCTCTATTTCCAAGCAGTCTCAGTTATTGCCTTCACTTGTTTTGGGCAGGCTTTGCTACCTCTTAAACTTCCAGGAAACACAAAAGGGCAACTTCTAAACCCAAAGCATCCTCCATGTGCTGCTGCTGAGAATTACTCTGCTCTGAGCACAGACTGAGGGAGTTGGGGTTGTGCAGGCTGGAGAGGAGAAGGCTCCCAGGAGACCTTCTTGTGGCCTTTCAGGATCTGCAGGGGGCTCCAAGAATGCTGGGGAGGGAATTTTTAGGCTGTCAGGGAGGGATAGGAGCAGGGGGAATTGATCCAAAACTAGAAGTGGGGAGATTGAGATTGGCTGTGAGGAAGAAGTTGCCCATGAGGGTGGTGAGAGCCTGGCACAGGTTGCCCAGGGAGGTGGTGGAAGCCTCCTGCCTGGAGGTGTTTGCAGCCAGGCTGGAGGTGGCTGTGAGCAACCTGCTGTGGTGTGAGGTGTCCCTGCCCATGGCAGGGGGGTAGGGACTGGCTGAGCCTTGAGCTCCCTCCCAGCCCTGACAGCTCTGTGGTTCCATGACTGACTTATTTTTATATGTGTTGTGTGTTGGTGCAGCAAACCATTTCAAACTGAAGCCATCAATTTGGGTTTATATCTGCTTGCAATTGATTTCAAGATGGAAAGGGGGGAGAGAGAGAGAGAGAGATGATGAATGATGTGCCAGGCTGGTTGTTTATATCCTACATTACAGCTGAAAAAATAAGAGAAGGAGAAATAACCTAACAGCCTGGCCTGGTGCACAGCACTTCTGTTTTGCTGGCTCATAGCTGGGCCAGCAACAAGCTGCTGCTCTTTCTTATCAGCATTTGGGAGGTTTGAGTCTTTGTTTTGGTGTCGTCTTCTGTGCCCCAGACAGAAGAAGCCTCCACAGGTGAGCAAGAGGCAGAGAGGTGGCTCTAGGAGCAGTGTTCAGCTGCTGCTGTTTCTTATCAGTGTTTGGAGGGTTTGAGACACTTTGGTTTTGCTCTTTTCTGTGCCACAGACAGAGGAAGCCTCCACAGATGAGCAAGAGGCAGAGGGTGGCTGCAGGAGCTGCTGTTGTTTCTTATCAGTGTTTGGAAGGCTTGAGCCAATATTTTTTGGCTCTTTTCTGTGCCCCAGACAGAAGAAGCCTCCACAGATGAGCTACAGGCAGAGGGTGGCTGCAGGAGCAGTGTTCAGCTGCTGCTGTTTCTTATCAGTGTTTATAAGGCTTGAGTCACTTTTTGGTGTCCCCTCCTGTGCCCCAGACAGAAGAAGTCTAAATAAAGAGGCAGAGGGTGGCTGTAGGAGCAGTGTTCAGCTGCTGCTGTTTCTTATCAATGTGTGGAAGGTTTGAGATACCTTTTATTTGCTCTTTTCTGTGCCCCAGCCAGAAGAAGCCTCCACAGATGAGCAAGAGGCAGAGGGGTGGCTGGAGAAGCAGTGTTCAGCTGCTGCTATTATTCCTTATCAGTGTTTGGAAGGCTGGAGTCATTTATTTTTGTGTTTCCTTCTATGTCCCACACAGAAGAAGTCTAAATAAGTGAGCAAGAGGCAGAGGGTGGCTGGAGGAGCAGTGTTCAGCTGCTGCTGTTTCTTATCAGCATGTGGAAGGCTTGAGTAATTTATTTTCTTTGCTCTCTTCTGTGCCCCAGACAGAAGTCGTCTCCACAGATGAGCAGCAGGCAGAGGGAGGCTGTAGGAGCAGTGCTGGGGTTTGCACCAAGCTGAGCTGCATCAGGTAAGAGGCTGCTGAGCAGCACTGCTGCTTGCACAGAGGAGCTGAGCTTGGCAGGAAGGGAACACCTTCAACTGCTCTGAGCAACCTGCTGTGGTGTGAGGTGTCCCTGCCCATGGCAGGGGGTTGGGACTGGCTGAGCCTTGAGGTCCCTTCCAGCCCTGACAATCCTGTGACTGTATGACCTAGGAGGAGGCAAGTGGAGGCTTCTTCCTTCACCAGATACTTTTGGATTGGTAGGGGTAGGAAGGGGCCTCTGGAGATGATCCCATCCAACCCTCCTGCCATGGCTGGGTCACCCGGGGAAGTCACACAGGAACACATCCAGGTGGCTTTGGAATGGCTCCAGACAGGGAGGCTCCACCACCTATCTGAGCAGCCTGCTCCAGGCCTCTGCTACCCTTAAACTAAAGAAGTTCCCACTCCTGTTTAGATGGAACTCCTGACGGTCAGGTTTGTGTCCCCTACCCCTTGTCCTGTGGCTGGGCACTGCTGACAAAGAAAACAACCCTGGCCCCATCCTCTTGACCCTCACCCCTCAGGTACTGCACAGAAGCACAGAGCTGTCAGGCTTGGAAGTGACCTCAAGGCTCAGCCAGTCCCAACCCCCTGCCATGGGCAGGGACACCTCACACTACAGCAGGTTGCTCACAGCCACATCCAGCCTGGCTGCAAACACCTCCAGGCAGGAGGCTTCCACCACCTCCCTGGGAAACCTGTGCCAGGCTCTCACCACCCTCATGGGCAACAACTTCTTCCCAACAGCCAATCTGAATGTCCCCTCCTCTAGCTTGGATCCAATACCCTTTGTCCTATCCCTCACTGACACCCTCAAAAGTCCCTCCCCAGCTTTCTTGGAGCCCCCTGCAGATCCTGGAAGGCCATCAGAAGGTCTCCTGGGAACCTTCTCCTCTCCAGCCTGCACAACCCCAACTCCCTCAGTCTGTCCTCACAGCAGAGTAATTCTCAGCAGCAGCACATGGAGGATGCTTTGGGTTTGGAAGTTGCCCTTTTGTGTTTCCTGGAAGTTTAAGAGGCAGCAAAGCCTGCCCAAAACAAGTGAAGGCAATAACTGAGACTGCTTGGAAATAGAGCTAGGAGTGAGCTCATTTTTAACATCCTCCCACTCCAAACAAGAAAAAAATCAAAGCGCCACTTGCACCTAAAGGAAGAGAGCTGGAGTGCTCTGCATTCAGAATTGAAGCAGGGAAGCTGAATCACAGAATCAACACTCAGGCTGGAGCAGAGCCTCAGGGTCACCAAGGCCAACCCAGAACCCTGCTCTTCAAGGCTCAGCCCTAAACCACAGCCCCAAGCACCACAGCCAAACCACCTTCAAACACAGCCAGCCTTGGGCACTCCACCACCTCCCTGAGCAGCACATTCCAAGCCCTGACCACTCTGCAGGGGGAAAAACTCTTCCTGCTCTCCAGGCTGAACCTCCCCAGGGGCAGCTTGAGGCCATTGCCTCTTGTTCTGTCACTCCTGACCTGGGAGCAGAGACCAGCAGCAGCCTCTCCACAAGCTCCTTGCAGGGAGCTGGAGGCAGCCAGGAGGTCTCCCCTCAGCCTCCTCTGCAAATCCAGCAGTTCCCACCCCCCTGAGGATTCTGTTTGGTCCTTTTTACCCTTTATATTAATGAAGACTCTTAAGAAAGCAGAGGAATGTTTGATTCATTATCTATGGCATCCTCCAGAATCAAGTCTTACTCTAGGAGACTGCACTCAGTGAGGAGCTCAGCCTTTGTCCCACTGTGACTAAGGATTCATCTCCATCCTAAGAGGGAAAACTTCCTCTGTGTGTGTGGAAAGGTTCAGAGCTTCCCTCATAGACTCCTAGAATGGGTTGGGTTGGAATGAGCTGGAACCTCCTGGGCTGCACTTTCCATCCATTGCCTCTTGTCCTATCCCAGGGTGCAGCTGAGCCGAGCCTGGCCCTGTCCCTTCCTTCCTGACCCCAGCCCTCAGCTCTTGATAGACATTGATCAGATCCCTCTCAGCCTTCTCCTCTGCAGACTGAACACCCCCAGGGCTCTCAGCCTTTCCTCCCCAGGCAGTCTCCAGTCCCTTCCTCATCCTTGGAGCCCTCCCTTGAGCTCTCTCCAGCAGATCCTGACCCACTGCACCAGTTCAATGTCCATGAGCAAAACACAAACCCCCGAGTTTGGGCTCCTTCTGCATTGGACAGGTTGGAGAGCACAGCAGCCAACAGCTTACCACAGGTATCTCAACTTCCCCAAGCCTACAGGGAGCTAAGCTGGAGAATTTACAGCCCCTGATGATCCACAGTGAGTAAAAGACCAAGCTGTAAATGCATCAATCCTTCTCCCAGGAGCCCTCAGGGAGTCTGACCCTAATGGAGCACTTATGAAATGGTTGATATTAAAAGGTCTCCTGTGGGGTCTGTCAAGCATCAGCACAGACCTCAACTAAACATCACAGAATGCTCTGGGTTGGAAGGGAGCTCCAAAGCTCATCCAGTCCAACCCCTCTGCACTCAGCAGGGACATCCCCAACTAGATCAGGTTGCCCACAGCCCTGTCCAGCCTCACCTTGAACAGCTCCAAGGATGGAGCCTCAGCCACCTCCCTGGGCAACCTGCTGCAGTGTTCCAGCAGCCTCCTGGTGCAGAACTTGTTCCTCACATCCAATCTCAATCTGCTCTGCTCTGGTTTGAAGCCATTGCCTCTGCTCCTGTCCCTGCAGGCCTTTGCAAACAGTCTCTCTCCATCCTTCTTGTAGCCCTTTCAGGTCCTGGCAGGCTGCTCTGAGGTCTCCCTGGAGCCTTCTCTTCTCCAGGCTGAGCACCCTCAGCTCCCTCAGCCTGTCCTCAGAGCAGAACTGCTCAAGCCCCCTGAGCATTCTTGTGGTCCTCCTCTGGCCCCTCTCCATCAGCTCCAGGTCCTTCCAATGCTGAGGGCTCCAGGCTGCATGCAGTACTCCAGGTGAGGTCTCACCAGAGCAAACTGTCAGAATCTCCTCTCTGGATCTTGCCAGGCTGCAGAGCTGGCAGACATCAACCTCAGGAGGTTCAACAAGGCCAAGGGCAAGGTCCTGCAGCTGGCTCAGGGCAATCCCAAGCACTTGATAGAGACTGGGCAGGGACTGGCTGAGAGCAGCCCTGAAGAAAAGGACCTGGGGGTGCTGGGGGAGGAGAAGCTCAGCAGGAGCCAGCAGGGAGCACTTGCAGCCCAGAGAGCCAAGCAGAGGCTGGGCTGCAGCAAGAGAAGTGTGGCCAGCAGGGCCAGGGAGGGGATTCTGCCCCTCTGCTCCACTCTGCTGAGACCACAGCTGCAGCTCTGGGGCCAGTTCTGGAGCCTCTGTGCCAGGAAGGATCTGGAGGGGCTGGAAGGTGTCCAGAGAAGGGCCAGGAGGAGGAGCAGAGGGCTGGAGCTGCTCTGCTGTGAGGACAGACTGAGGGAGTTGGGGTTGTGCAGGCTGGAGAGGAGAAGGCTCCCAGGAGACCTTCTTGTGGCCTTCCAGGATCTGCAGGGGGCTGCAAGAAAGCTGGGGAGGGACTTTTGAGGGTGTCAGGGAGTGATAGGAGCAGGGGGGATGGAGCAGAACTAGAAGTGGGGAGATTCTCTCCCCACTCTTGATAGCTTGCTGGCTCCAGAGTGATTTTCTCTTCATCTGCTGCTGCATTAACCCAAATCATCTTCCCAGCACTTCCTAAGGTGTGGAAAAGTTCACCTGGGGAGACCCAAGTTTCAAGCCTGACATTTGTGGCTGCTGCTTTGAAGGGCCTGGCATTTCCTGCAGGGACAGGCTGCTCTTTTGCAGCCCAGGTGATAAATGTGATGGCAGTCATTTGAATTAAAAAGGAAGAAGAGAGGTTTGTAATCACAGCAGCTGCAACCTGGTGAGCCCCAACTCACCCAAACTCTGCTGGCTGAGCCATGGGGGCTGCTGGAATCTGAACTGCACTCTCAATTCTCAGCTCAGATGCATGGGAGCAAAACCAGGAGTGGGTAGATTCAGATTGGATGCTCAGTCTGGAGAGGAGAAGGCTCCCAGGTGACCTCATTGTGGCCTTCCAGGATCTGCAGGGGGCTCCAAGAAAGCTGGGGAGGGACTTTTGAGGGTGTTGGGGGTGGATAGGAGCACGGGGAATGAAGCAAAAGTAGAAGTGGGTAGGTTTAGATTGGGAGGAGGAGGAATGGACTGAAGCTTGAGGAGGGGAAATTGAGATTGGCTGTGAGGAAGAAGTTGTTGCCCATGAGGGTGGTGAGAGCCTGGCACAGGTTGCCCAGGGAGGTGGTGGAAGCCTCCTGCCTGGAGGTGCTGAAGGCCAGGCTGGAGGTGGCTGTGAGCCACCTGAGCAGCTCCTGGGAGGAGTCAGCCAGAACCTCCCTGGGCAGCCTGGGCCAGAGCCTCAGCAGCCTGCCACTGAAGAACTTCTTCCTCAGCTGCAGCCTGAGCCTGCTCTGCCTCAGCTCTAAACCATTGCCCCTGGGCCTGGCTCCAGCCCCCCTCAGCCAAAGTCCCTCTGCAGCCTTCCTGCAGGATGCCTTCAGGTGCTGGCAGCAGCTCTGAGGTGCCCCTGGAGCCTTCTCCTCTGCAGGCTGCACAGCCCCAGCTCCCTCAGCCTGTGCTCCCAGCAGAGCTGCTCCAGCCCTGGCAGCAGCCTTGTGGCCTCCTCTGGGCTCTCTGCAGCAGCTCTGTGGCCTCCTCCTGCTGGGGACACCACAGCTGGACACAGGACTCCAGGTGAGGTCTCAGCAGGATCCCTTCAGGGTTTGGAAGGCAGCTCTCAGCTCCCCCTGGACTCTTCTTAAAGACAGCAACCTCCAAATTTCCCATCCCATCCTTTCCCAGTGCCAGGCTGGGAGGAACCCCAAGGATCATCTGCCCAAGCTTGCCAGGTGATAGTGGAGTTGGAATGAGCTGGTCCAGCAGCCTGGCAAGAGGAATCTTCAAACTACCAATGTAGAGGAATCCACTGCTTGCCTTGGGAGATGCTGGCAGGGGAGCTAGAACTGGGTGGTCCAGAAGATCCCTTCCAACCTGGGCTGAGGAACTGCCAGGCAGTGATAGAGGCTGGGCAGGGACTGGCTGGAGAGCAGCCCTGGAGAAAAGGCTTTTGGGGTGCTGGGGGAGGAGAAGCTCAGCAGGAGCCAGCAGGGAGCACTTGCAGCCCAGAGAGCCAAGCAGAGGCTGGGCTGCAGCAAGAGAAGTGTGGCCAGCAGGGCCAGGGAGGGGATCCTGCCCCTCCACTCCTAGGTGATAGTGGAGTCGACCCCAGAGCTGGAGGCAGGATGGGAGGTGAGGTCTCAGCAGGACTCTTGCAAAGAGACAAAGCACAAGCCAAAAACCCCCAAACTATTTGAATCCTTTGATCCTGTCCCAGCAGCATCCAGGACCTTCCCATCACCTGTTTGTTGCTGCTCTGTGTGCATTTGATGAGCTGAACTTGCTAAAGAGAACCATTTCACATGGCTTCCTTGGCTCCAGGTGAGATCCTGCACCAAGGATGCTCCAGAGAGGCTCTGGCACTTCTCTTCCTGGAGTTAATGCAGTGCAAAGCAATAAAATCTTCCCTACCAAAGAAATGACGTAAGAAGGAAGGGAGAGGGGGGCTGAGGGGAGGGGGTAGAGCCACAGAGACTTTTACACAGTGGAATCTGCAAGCCTGGGAGGTGTTATTGATTACAGCATTGCTTTGCATCACATTGCTTTGGCTCAGCCTGCCTCTAAGTGCAGTTCCCAGGCTGGGTTCTCATCTGTCTGTGTCAGCTCTCTTCAGTTCATTGAGGTACTGCCTGCAAGCTGAGGATAGGAGAAGAATCATGGAACTGTCAGGGCTGGAAGGGATCCCAAGGCTCAGCCAGTCCCAACCCCCCTGCCATGGGCAGGGACACCTCACACCACAGCAGGTTGCTCACAGCCACCTCCAGCCTGGCTGCAAACACCTCCAGGCAGGGGGCATCCACCACCTCCCTGGGATCCTGTTCCAGTGTCTCCCCACTCTCAGTGGCAGTTTAAATCCCACCTCTACCTTCCCAAAGCCATTCCCCCTCATCCAGTTGCTACAGCCCCTTGTGAAACGTCCCTCCCCAGCTTTCTTGTAGCCCCTTCAGCTACTGCAATGCAGCTCTAAGGTCACCCAGGAGTCTTCTCCTCTCCAGTCTGAACACCCCCAGCTCCCTCAGCCCTCACAGCAGAGCTGCTCCAACCCTTGGAGCATCCTTGTGGCCTCCTCTGGACTCTCTGCAGCAGCACTGTGTCCTTGTGCTGGGGACCTGGAGGCAGGACTGGAGGTGAGGTCTGAGCAGAGCTCAGGGGCAGAATCCACTCTGCTGCCCTCTGCCCAGCACAGAGCTGCCTGAGGGCTGCATTTTACACACTGTCTGCCTTGCTGATCCTCAGAGGTGTAGAATCCCTGCCCATCATGAAGTCTATTCTGAAAGCAATCAAACCTCTCTCATCTCCCTGGGCCATGAGTTAGAGGGCAGAGAGACCCTGGTGTAAGACACACCATAAAATAGCTCCTGCAACCTCTCCCTCAGTAAACAGGAATTAATCTTGGAGCTCTTGAGCATATTAATCACTAGCCAAGCAGCAAGTCCCCTGGGCTGCAGCTGGAAGAAGCCTGGAGAAAGCAGCCCAGCTCCCATCCAAGTGCTTATTGATTGCAGGTTAATGTTGTGTGCCTGGGAGATCACTCTGCAGCCTCCTGGTCATCAGATAAAGTGCAGAGCTGCCTGCCTGCAGGGCTTGGCCTAGCTGTGAGCTCCATTTGGCTCAGCAGCATTGATTAGTTGAAGTAATCCAGGGGCTGAAGGGGTTTTAGACCCCCAAAAGCCACAGGTCTATGGCAGCTGGAAATGTCCTACCCTCAAACTGAGCCTACCAGGCTGAAGCTGCTGTTTCTTTCCCTTGGTCACGGCCAAGCTGTGAACCTCCCCTGCAAATCTGGAGGTATGCAGGAAGCAGAGAAAAGGCTGAGCTAGAAGGGACCTGCAGGGCTGATCCAGCAGCTGAGGGAGCTGGGGGTGTTCAGCCTGGAGAAGAGGAGGCTGAGGGAGACGTCCTTGCCCTCTACAGCTCCCTGAGAGGAGGCTGCAGTGAGGTGGGGTTGGGCTCTGCTCCCTAGTCTCAGGTGATAGAAGGAGAGGAACTGACCTGAAACTGTGCCAGGGGAGGCTGAGGTTGGAGAGGAGAAGAAATGTCTTTGCTGCAAGAGTGGTCAGGGAGTGGCAGAGGCTGCCCAGGGAGGTGGTGGAGTCCCCATGCCTGGAGGGGTTCCAGAACCCTGTGGCCATGACACTGGGGGCCAGGGTTTGATGCCCATGGTGGGGTTGGGCTGCTGTTGGACTGGGTGATCTGAGAGATCTTTTCTAACCTTAATGATTCTGTGAGTCAATAGTTCAGATAAAGAGATGCAGGGTCCCCAGGGGTTGGAATTCATTGCCCAGGGAGGTGGTGGAGTCCCCATGCCTGGAAGTGTTGAGGTAAGTCATGGCCTTGGCACTTGGGGCCATGGTGGGGTTGGGGTGCTGGTTGGCCTGGATGACCTCAGAGCTTCCACCCGAGCTTTCATGATTCTCTCAGTGCATGGTGGAGTGCCAGGGGGCACAGCTGCAGACCAATCCTGGGTGCTGGATGGCAAGCATTTCACAGAGGGCAGGCAGTTAGGAGAGATTCAGCTTCAGATGGCAAACCACTGAACAGAGCTAGCTGTGTTCTGTCCACAGACCAGGGCCTGGCTTAATGGCCATGGTGGTGTTGGGTTGATGCTTGGAGTTGATCTCAGAGGCCTTTCCCAACCCAACACTGTTCTGTGATTCTAGGGGCAGCTGCAGCACAGGTCCTGAGCTGCTGAAATGAAGCTAAGGCTGGGAGCAAGGAAGCCTTGTGGGAGTCCTTCCTTCCATTTCTGTTGTCTCCTGCTGGTCAGTTGGAGTTTTCTGTCTTTTAAATGTAGGGAGAGAAGTGGAAGATCTCTAAAGCAGGATGGTCCTTAAGTGCTCAAGGGTAACACAGAAGCTCCTGCAGCAGGTGAGAGCTCTGGAGCACAGCCCTGTGAGGAGAGGCTGAGGGAGCTGGGGTTGCTTAGCCTGGAGAAGAGGAGGCTCAGGGGAGACCTTCTTGCTCTCTCCAACTCCCTGAAGGGAGGTTGGAGCCAGGTGGGGGTTGGTCTCTTCTCCCAGGCAGCCAGCAGCAGAATAAGAGGACACAGTCTCAAGATGTGCCAGGGGAAGTTTAGGCTGGAGGTGAGGAGAAAGTTCTTCCCAGCAAGAGAGCTTGGCCATTGGGATGTGCTGCCCAGGGAGGTGGTGGAGTCACCATCACTGGAGGTGTTTACAAAGGGATTGGATGTGGCACTTGGAGCCATGGTTGAGTTGATTAGATGGTGTTGGGTGCTAGGTTGGACTTGATGATCTCTGAGGTCTCTTCCAACCTGGCTGATTCTATGATTCTCTGATCCAGCCTGGCTTGGAACTCCTCCAGGGTTAACTTCATGCCTTGCTGTCCATAACTTACTCAGCTCAGGACTTCTGTCTCTTTACCTACTCCCAACCACATCAAACCCCAATCTCCACCTCAGTTAAAGGATGCCAAGTTAATCACAGGGCATTAGAGGGTGGAAGAGAGCTCCAGAGATCATCCAATCCACCCCTCCAGAGCAGCATCACCCAGGGCAGGCTGCACAGGAAGGCATCCAGGTGGGCTTGGAAAGGCTCCAGAGCAGGAGACTCCACAACCTCTCTGGGCAGCCTGCTCCAGGCCTCCAGCAGCCTCACACCAAATAAGTTTCTCCTCATGCTGAGCTGAAACCTTCTCTGCTCAGGTCTGTATCTGTTGGTCTTTTTCTCTTTGCTGTGCACCACCCATGAGAGCTTGGCCCATGGAGCTGTGGTTGAGTTGTCAGGAGGTGTTAGGGCTTAGGTGCTAGGTTGGACTTGCTGACCTCTGAGGTCTTTCCCAAGCTGGTGGATTGTGTGACTACTTCAGAGCAGGGAAAGGAGAAGCCCAATTAAAGCCTGCAGGAAGCAGGCTGTGTAAATATCACAGCAGTCTGGGAGCTGGCTCTGCCAACTTGTCAGCTGAGATTTCCTCTCTCCTGCTCCAACCTCACTAGACTGACAACTCATTTAGCTGCCTTTTTTTAACTAATATCTTAAGCCTGACCTTTTCTTCCTCCAGGGCCCCCAAAATGAATCATGGCCCCAGTGCTTTAGAAGCACCAGCAGTGAATGGCTTCTCTGCATGCTGTTAACAAGAGAGGGAATGAATTCTACTAGGGAAAGACATGCAGGCAAAGAAATCATTCCAAAGGCAACATTTGGGCTTTTTAACCTATACTGTATTCAACCTAGAGGGGATTCTCTGCTCCACTCTGCTGAGACCACAGCTGCAGCTCTGGGGCCAGTTCTGGAGCCTCTGTGCCAAGAAGGATCTGGAGGTGCTGGAAGGTGTCCAGAGAAGGGCCAGGAGGAGGAGCAGAGGGCTGGAGCTGCTCTGCTGTGAGGACAGACTGAGGGAGTTGGGGTTGTGCAGGCTGGAGAGGAGAAGGCTCCCGGGAGACCTAATTGTGGCCTTCCAGGATCTGCAGGGGGCTGCAAGAAAGCAGGGGAGGGACTTTTGAGGGCGTCAGGGAGGGATAGGAGCAGGGGAATGGAGCAAAACTGGAAATGGAGAAATTGAGATTGGCTGTGAGGAAGAAGTTGTTGCCCATGAGGGTGGTGAGAGCCTGGCACAGGCTGCCCAGGGAGGTGGTGGAAGCCGCCTGCCTGAAGGTGTTTGCAGCCAGGCTGGATGTGGCTGTGAGCAACCTGCTGTAGTGTGAGGTGTCCCTGCCCATGGCGGGGGGGTTGGAACTGGCTGAGCCTTGAGCTCCCTTCCAAGCCTGACAGCTCTGTGATTCTATGAATTAGAGGTCATAAAAGCATGGAGCTGTTGTAGGGGTGGATTAGAGATAAAATCAGAGTTTTAGTGATGAATTAGGGGTGATAAAATCATAGAGCTGCTGGAGGGGTGGATTAGAGATGATGAAATCAGAGCTGTTTTAGAGGTGAATTAGAAATGATAAAATCAGAGCTGGTTTAGTGATGAATTGGAGATGATAAAATCATAGAGCTGTGGTAGGGGTGGATTAAAGCTGATAAAATCAGAGCTGGTTTAGAGATGAATTAGAGATGATAGTATCATAGTATCAGTCAGGGTTGGAAGGGACCACAAGGATCATCTAGTTCCAACCCCCCTGCCATGGGCAGGGACACCCCACACTACATCAGGCTGGCCAGAGCCAAACCTGTTGTAGGGGTGGATTAGAGATAAAATCAGAGCTGTGGTAGGGGTGGATTAGGGATGATAAAATCAGAGTTGTTTTAGTGATGAATTAGAGATGATAAAGCCAGAGCTGTTGTAGGGGTGGATTAGAGATGATGAAATCAGTGTTTCAGTGATGAATTAGGGATAATAAAATCATAGAGCTGTGGCAGGGGTGGGTTAGAGATAAAATCAGAGCTGTGGTAGGGGTGGATTAGAGATGATATAATCAGTTTTAGTGATGAATTAGGGATGATAAAATCAGAGAGCTGCTGGAGGGGTGGATTAGAGATGGTGAAATCAGAGTTGGTTTAGAGATGAATTAGACATGATGAGATCAGAGTTTTAGTGATGAATTAGAGATGATAAAATCATAGAGATATGGTAGGGGTGGATTAGAGCTGATAAAATCAGAGCTGGTTTAGAGATGAATTAGAGATGATAAAGCCAGAGCTGTTGCAGGGGTGGATTAGAGATGATGAAATCAGTGTTTCAGTGATGAATTAGGGATGATAAAATCATAGAGCTGTGGCAGGGGTGGGTTAGAGATAAAATCAGAGCTGTGGTAGGGGTGGACTAGAGATGATGAAATCAGGGCTGGTTTAGTGATGAATTGGAGATGATAAAAGCATAGAGCTGCTGGAGGGGTGGAGCAGAGATGAGAAAATCAGAGCTGGCTTAGAGATGAATTAGAGATGATGAAATCAGAGTTGTGGTAGGGGTGGATTAGAGATAAAATCAGAGTTGTTGTAGGGGTGGATTAAGGATGATAAAATCAGAGTTTTAGTGATGAATTAGGCATGCTAAAATCAGAGAGCTGCTGGAGGGGTGGGTTTGAGCTCATAAAACACTAGACAACAGCAAACATTCTATTCCCCCTCCCCTCCCCTTTATCCTTTCTGGCACTGGCAAGAATCAGTCCACAGAATATGAATTTCCTTAGCTCTTGAGCTTTGTTTTGGGGGCTGAGTTTCATTGTTCCATGACATCATTCACAGCAGATTAAAGATTGCCCTGCCTGAGCACAAGCAGCTCTTTCTGCTCTCAGGGTAATTAAATCTCTTCAGAATGGCTCAAATCAGCCTTCCTGAATGACCAAGGTGCTCCTTGCAATTTAGTTCCAGCACTGCTCATAAATATAGGAGGGGAGGAAAAAAAGTCCTTAATGGAATGTAGAGGCTCAAACAATGAGAGGAACTGAGTGCAAAGCAGGAGTGAGGGGCAGGAAGAAAGCCTGAATGGAGCCTGCTCCAGCCAAGATGATTAGGCAGAGGCAGCCAAGCTCTTCCTTAATGACCACTGATTGATTGAGGCACAACAGAGTTGCTCCCTGATGGTTGGCTGAGCTATAGAAAGGCTTTCCAAGGGACAGAGGAGCCAAATTTATCCCTTAACAATACAACATAATCCACCCCAAAGGGTAGCTCTCCTTTTGTGTATTCTGCTGGTCAAACACCTGCGGTCACCTAGCGGCTGGCAGGAGCCAGCTTCAAAGGTTCTTCTGCTCTCAGATCCTGGATTTCCTTCCTGAGGGAACAGCATCAGAAGGATCAGGGGGCACTCGAAGGGAAGGGGTTTGGATGCTCTCTGAGGCAGATGGACAGTTAGATGTTTACAGTAGTGAATGAATTAGATCATCCACGAGGAGGAGCAGAGGGCTGGAGCTGCTCTGCTGTGAGCACAGACTGAGGGAGTTGGGGCTGTGCAGGCTGGAGAAGAGAAGGCTCTGAGGAGACCTAATTGTGGCCTTCCAGGATCTGAAGGGGGTTACAAGAAAGCTGGGGAGGGACTTTTCCTCTCCTTCTGTCTCCTGAGTCTAGGGAGCAGAGCCCAACCCCCACCTCACTGCAGTCTCCTCTCAGGGAGCTGTAGAGAGCAAGGAGGTCTCCCTCAGCCTCCTCTTCTCCACATTGAACACCCCCAGCTCCCTCAGCTGCTCCTCCCCAGCCCTGCTCTCCAGATCCTTCCCCAGCTTGGTTGCCCTTCTCTGCACCTCCCCAGCCCTTCAATGTCCTTATTGGAGTGAAGGACCCAAAACTGAAGCCAGGACTCGAGCTGTGATCTCACCAGTACCCTGTCCAGGGACTCCATCAGTTCCCTGCTCCTGCTGCCCACACCACTGCTGCTCCAGTCCAGGATGCCTTTGGCTTGCTTGGCTACCTGGGCACACTGCTGACTAATCTCCAGCCACCTGCCACTCAACACCCCCCAGATCCTTTTCTGTCAGGAAGCTTTCCAGGCTGCCACTCTGCCCCAAGCCTGGACCCACTGCATGGGGAGGCTGTGACCCAAGTGCAGCACTCAACACTTGACCTCCTTGAATTTCATCCTGTGGGCCTCAGCCCATGGATCCAGCCTGTCCAGATCCCTCTGCAGAGCCTTCCTGCTCTCTAGCAGATGGCCTTGGCCAGCTATCAGCAGGGCTTACTGAGGATGCTCTCCATCCAAGTCGTTGAGAAAGATGTTGAGCAACACCTTAACACCGAACTGAGTCTTGCCTGAGGTGGTTCTTTATTGCTGTGCTTGCAGTTCCCCTCCCTGCTCAACCTTGGGCAGTCTGAATTACTTCCTTTTTTTCCCTCTCTATGAAGAGCCCCTCAGAATTAATGTCACAGAGACCTTTAGTGAAACTACCTCTTGGAATCCCCAGGTGGAAGCAAGACCTCAGAGCCCATCCTTCCCATTTCTGTCTTGCCACATTAAGGAGCCTTAGAAGGATGTTAATGCACCTGGAGGACTCAGGTCTGCAAAGCCCAAGTGCAGCATAAAAGGAAATGGCCATTTGATTTTGAGAGTCTCACAGGGCTGTTGCAGGCTGCAACCTGGCCAGAAACTGCCAAGCAACCTCCTGTGCCCTCAGGCTGTCTGGAACAGGGAGAGCACTTTGTAGTGTTTGGGGAAAACCAAGGTTTTAATGGATGGCCACAGGAGCACAGGATCAGAGGTGGTCAGGGGTTGGAAGGGATCTCTGGAGAGCTTCCAGTGCCAGCCCCCTGCCGAGCTTCCAGTGCCAGCCCCCTGCCAGAGCAGGAGCAGAGAACCCAGCACAGGGCACACAGAACACATCCAGACAGGGCTGCAAAGGCTCCAGACAAGAAGACTCCACAACCTCTCTGGGCAGCCTGCTCCAGGCCTCTGGCAGCCTCCCAGGGCAGAAGTTCCTCCTCCTGCTGAGCTGCAACTTCCTGGGCTGCACTTTCCATCCATTGCCTCTTGTCCTATCCCAGGCTGCAGCTGAGCAGAACCTGGCCCTGTCCCTTCCTTCCTGACCCCCAGCCCTCAGCTATTGATAGCCATTGATCAGATCCCTCTCAGCCTTCTCCTCTCCAGACTGAACACCCCCAGGGCTCTCAGCCTCTCCTCCCCAGGCAGTCTCCACTCCCTTCCTCATCCTTGTAGCCCTGCCTTGGACTCTCTGCAGCAGATCCCTGTCCCTCCTGAGCTGGGCAGCCCAGAGCTGGATGCAATATTCCAGGTGAGGTCTCATCAGGGCAGAGCAGAGGGGGAGGAGAACCTCTCTGGCTCTGCTGCCCACACTCTTCTGAATGCCTCCAGGACCCCCTTGGACTTCTTGGCCCCAAAGCCAGGGGAGGGTTGGGTTGGAGATTAGAACAAATTCTTTGGTGCAGGAGTGGTCAGGGAGTGGCAGAGGTTGCCCAGGGAAGTGGTGGAGTCCCCATGCCTGGAGGGGATCCAGAAACCTGTGGCCATGGCACTAGGGGCCATGGTCTGATGGCCATGGTGGGGTTGGGTTGCTGCTTGGGCTGGATGAGCTCAGAGGTCTCTCCCAAGCAAAGCAATTCTGTGATTCCATTATAATGGAGTGACTCAGTAGTTACTCAGACCCCTAGCTTACCACTTCCCCTTTGGCCTTCTGCCCAGCTTGATCTGTGCATGGCAGGAGTGTGAAAGAAGATCAGGGCCATCAAAGCCCAAGGCTAGAGCTGGCAGGAGCCACCACCCATATTTTGCATTCAAAGAGTGAGGTTGGTGCCTTTTGTCCAATTGAACTGAGCTCAGTCACAGTGAGATTTGATTATCCAGGGGAGAAAACCCCAAATGGTGAACCCTAGCTTCATCTCCTGTGGGAAAGGCCTTGGGGGTGCTGGTGGGGGAGAAGCTGGGCAGGAGCAGGCAGTGTGAGACTGCAGCACAGAAGGCCAAGGGCAGCCTGGGCTGCACCCAAAGCAGTACTGCCAGAGATGGAGAGAGAGGATCCTGCCCCTCTGCTCTGCTCTGGGGAGACCTTACCTGAAGGGCTGGGTCCAGGTATGGAGCACTCAGACCAGGAATCATCTGATGGAGAGGGTCCAGAGGAGGACCAGGAAAATGCTCAGGGGGTTGGAGCAGCTCTGCCATGAGGACAGGCTGAGGGAGCTGGGGGTGTTCAGCCTGGAGAGGAGAAGGCTCCAGGGAGACCTAATAGCTGCCTGCCAGGACCTGAAGGGAGCTACAAGAAGAATGGAGAGAGACTGTTCCCAAAGGCCTTCAGGGACAGGACCAGGAACAGTGAATCCAAAGCAGAGCAGAGCAGATTGAGATTGGATGTGAGGAACAAGCTCTGCACCAGGAGGCTGCTGGAACACTGCAGCAGGTTGCCCAGGGAGGTGGTTGAGGCTTCATCCCTGGAGCTGTTCAAGGTGAGGCTGGACAGGGCTGTGGGCAACCTGATCTGGTTGCGGATGTCCCTGCTGAGTGCAGAGGAGCTGGTCTGGATGAGCTTTGGAGCTCTCTTCCAACCCAAACCATTGTGTGGTTCTGTGATGGTCCTGGAGTGGCTGCGAAGTGACAGCTCCTGGATTTCCTCTGCATGCTTTGTGCATAGATTTGTTCTGCTGAAAGCTGATTGCCCCAGCTCTTCCCCAGCCTTTGAAGTCATTGTGCCAGCCCTGCCTACCCTTTGCAAAGCAGATTGTTTGTGACAGTCAGGAGAGTTGGAGATTCCTCTATTGATGGCTTTGTTTACCTGAAAATGAGCTTGAGATCACTGGTGGAGTCCTGCTGGAGGAGTTGCAGGAATCACAGAGCAATTACAGCAATTGCTTAAGCTGCCTGTGGTGCCTCACTGAAATGAATGAGATGCAATTGCGTCAGCTTCTGACAGCATCACAGAGCTGTCAGGCTTGGAAGGGACCTCAAGGCTCAGCCAGTCCCAGCCCCCTGCCATGGGCAGGGACACCTCACACTACAGCAGGTTGCTCACAGCCACAGCCAGCCTGCCTGCAAACACCTCCAGGCAGGAGGCTTCCACCACCTCCCTGGGCAACCTGTGCCAGGCTCTCACCACCCTCATGGGCAACAACTTCTTCCTCACAGCCAATCTCAATCTCCCCATTTCCAGTTTTGCTCCATCCCCCACAGTCCTATCCCTCCCTGACACCCTCAAAAGCCCCTCCCCAGCTTTTTTGCAGCCCCCTGCAGATCCTGGAAGGCCACAATTAGGTCTCCTGGGAGCCTTCCCCTCTCCAGCCTGCACAACCCCAACTCCCTCAGTCTGTCCTCACAGCAGAGCAGCTCCAGCCCTCTGCTCCTCCTCCTGGCCCTTCTCTGGACACCTCCCAGCACCTCCAGATCCTTCTTGGCACAGAGGCTCCAGCACTGGCCCCAGAGCTGCAGCTGTGGTCTCAGCAGAGTGGAGCAGAGGGGCAGAATCCCCTCCCTGGCCCTGCTGGCCACACTTCTCTTGCTGCAGCCCAGGCTCTGCTTGGCTCTCTGAGCTGCAAGTGCTCACTGCTGGCTCCTGCTGAGCTTCTCCTCCCCCAGCACCCCAAAAGCCTTTTCTCCAGGGCTGCTCTCCAGCCAGTCCCTGCCCAGCCTCTATCACTGCCTGGCAGTTCCCCAGCCCAGGTTGGAAGGGATCTTCTGGACCACCCAGTTCCAGCTCCCCTGCCAGCATCTCCCAAGGCAAGCAGTGGATTCCTCTACATTGGTAGTTTGAAGATTCCTCTTGCCAGGCTGCTGGACCAGCTCATTCCAACTCCACTATCACCTGGCAAGCCAGAGCAGATGATCCTTGGGGTTCCTCCCAGCCTGGCACTGGGAAAGGATGGGATGGGAAATTTGGAGGTTGCTGTCTTTAAGAAGAGTCCAGGGGGAGCTGAGAGCTGCCTTCCAAACCCTGAAGGGATCCTGCTGAGACCTCACCTGGAGTCCTGTGTCCAGCTGTGGTGTCCCCAGCAGGAGGAGGCCACAGAGCTGCTGCAGAGAGCCCAGAGGAGCCCACAAGGCTGCTGCCAGGGCTGGAGCAGCTCTGCTGGGAGCACAGGCTGAGGGAGCTGGGGCTGTGCAGCCTGCAGAGGAGAAGGCTCCAGGGGCACCTCAGACCTGCTGCCAGCACCTGAAGGCATCCTGCAGGAAGGCTGCAGAGGGACTTTGGCTGAGGGGGGCTGGAGCCAGGCCCAGGGGCAAGGGTTTGGAGCTGAGGCAGAGCAGGCTCAGGCTGCAGCTGAGGAAGAAGTTCTTCAGTGCCAGGCTGCTGAGGCTCTGGCCCAGGCTGCCCAGGGAGGCTGTGGCTGCCTCCTCCCTGGGGCTGTTGAAGGCCAGGTTGCATGAGACTTTGAGCAGCTGAGTGTAGCTGAGAGCTGTCCCTGGGCATGGAGGGGAGGTTGGAGGAGATGCTGTTTGGAATTCTTCTCTTCAGCAGTTGATGACAACAGATTGCACAGAGTTCATTTCATATGCTGGGACTTCATGAGAGAAATCATTACCTCTTTATTTTGAGGGAGCTGATGCCACCACAGTCAGAGGTTTCCAGCAGGGTTGCTCCCCTACTACATTATTCAAGCTGAATTAATGAGCTCCAACTTTAGTTTTCATGCCAGAATTGGAGCTCACATTCTTTTTCATCACTGAGAGCTGCTCGTGTGTGTAACACCTCACTGCAAAGAAGCTTCATGGCCCAGCTGCTCTTTTTTGGTATCTTTGAGGAGACCTCATTGTGGCCTTCCAGGATCTGAAGGGGGCTGCAAAAAAGCTGGGGAGGGACTTTTGAGGGTGTCAGGGAGGGATAGGAGCAGGGGGAATGGACCCAAGTTAGAGGAGGGGAGATTGAGATTGGCTGTGAGGAAGAAGTTGTTGCCCATGAGGGTGGTGAGAGCCTGGCACAGGTTGCCCAGGGAGGTGGTGGAAGCCTCCTGCCTGGAGGTGTTTGCAGGCAGGCTGGCTGTGGCTGTGAGCAACCTGCTGTGGTGTGAGGTGTCCCTGCCCATGAACAGGCTCTTTATGGTGGTGTCCTGTGACAGGACAAGAGGCAAGAGACTCAAACTGGCTCCCAGGAAATTCCACTTCAACATGAGGAGAAACTTCTTCTGTGTGAGGCTGCTGGAGCCCTGGAGCAGGCTGCCCAGAGAGGTGGTGGAGTCTCCTGCACTGAAGGTATTCCAGACCCACCTGGATGTGCTCCTGAGTGACCTGCCCTGGGTGATCCTGCTCTGGCAGGGGGGGTTGGACTGGGTGATCTCTGGAGGCTTGGAGAATTGAGGCTGTTTAGGCTGGAGAAGAGCAGCCTGAGGGGGATCTGATCAATGCTGATCAATACTTCAAGGCTGGGTGCCAGGAAGGTGGGACCAGGCTGTGTTCAGTGGTGCCCAGGGGCAGGCTAAGGGGCACAAACCTGACCACCAGAAGTTCCATCTGAGCATGAGGAGGAACTGCAGTAATTTCAGGCTGGTGGAGCCCTGGAGCAGGCTGCCCAGGGAGGTGGTGGAGTCTCCTCTGGAGACCTTCCAAACCCCCTTGGATGTGTTCCTGAGTGGCCTGCCCTGGGTGATCCTGCTCTGGCAGGGGGGGTTGGGACTGGATGATCTCCAGAGGTCTCTTCCAACCCTGACCATGCTGTGATTCCCTGATTTTAGGGCTCAGGCTTTGCCTTTCCATGGCAGTGCTGGGGGCTGGCACTGCTAGGAGATTTTTCCCATGAGAGCTGTGTGCACTGGAGGTGTTCTCAAAGGTCAGGACACTGTGCAACCCCCCCCCAGAAAAAGAGGTGTGAGTTGTGCTTGGTGGTTTCAGCTTTGCCTTGAGATCTCTCTGTGTGGTTTGGATGCTGTTTAGGTCTTATTTCTCAGAAGAAGAATAGAAGTGGTGCCCAGGTCTGGGATGAAAGAGCTCCACTGACAATAGCCCTGGTGGGCAGAGCTTTGCCTCCTTCTACCCTGAGCTGAATTTAACTCTGAATGTCAGCACCCCGAGCTGAGAGAGCAGCCTGGCTTTGGCTGGGCAGACACTTCATGTTGCCATCACACCTTCATCTTTTCCTCCCTGTTCAGCTGAACACCTCCCAGAGAGAGAGAAACTTCTGAAAAGCAGAGAACAGAACAGAGCAGAAGGGGTTTGGTCTCTGGAGGTGAGGTTTGGGCTTTATGCCACCAAGAAGATGCTTGCAAAAAGAATGAGGAGTGGTTGGCAGCAAACCTCCACTTCTTGCCTCTTTCTGTGGGTTGTCTGCTTTGGGTTTTGGGGTGGTTCACCTCCTTGGAGAAAGAGGAAACTAGCAGAGAGCAATAGATGATGTCAAGTGACACAGCTGAGGCAAGCAGAAGTGGGGGTTGAGGCAGCCACATAGAATCACAGAATAATTGTCAGGGTTGGAAGAGACCTCAAGGATCAGCCAGTTCCAACCCCCTGCTGTGGGCTCTGGACACTGATCTCTAAGCAGCTTTGTTTTGTTGATCAGAAATGAGGTTTTGAGCCCATTTTGGCCTTTATTTCACTCTTTGCCTCATGCCATTTCTACCTTCATTCCTGTCTTTGTCTCATGCCATTTCTACCTCCATTCCTGTCTTTGCTTCATGCCATTTCTACCTCCATTCCTGTCTTTGCTTCATGCCATTTCTACCTCCATTCCTGTCTTTGCTTCATGCCATTTCTGCCTTCATTCCTGTCTTTGCCTCATGCCATTTCTGCCTTCATTCCTGTCTTTGCTTCATGCCATTTCTACCTCCATTCCTGTCTTTGCCTCATGCCATTTCTGCCTTCATTCCTGTCTTTGCTTCATGCCATTTCTACCTCCATTCCTGTCTTTGCCTCATGCCATTTCTGCCTTCATTCCTGTCTTTGCCTCATGCCATTTCTACCTTCATTCCTGTCTTTGCCTCATGCCATTTCTGCCTTCATTCCTGTCTTTGCCTCATGCCATTTCTGCCTTCATTCCTGTCTTTGCCTAATGCCATTTTTGCCTCCATTCCTCTTTGCCTCATGCCATTTCTACCTCCATTCCTCTCTTTGCCTCATGCCATTTTTGGCTATGATTCCATTTTTTGCCTTTATCCCATTTTTGCCTTAGGTAATTTTTTGGGGGGGGGATTGTTCCATCTTTTTATCATTATGCCATGTTTTACCTCATGCTATTTTGGCAGGTGATGGGGGAAACTGGCAGAGCTTGTAAGGAAGCTGGCAGAGTTTGATGGGAATTGGCAGAATTTGAGAGGAAGCTGGCAGAAACTGGGGAGAGACTGGCAGATTTTGGAAGGGAACTGGGAGAATTTGGGAGGGAAATGGGAGACTCTGGGGAGAAAGTGTCAGAATTGGGGAGGAAAGTGGCAGAAGTCAGGAGGGATGTGGCAGAATTTGGGAGGAAAGTGGCAGAGAGTGGGAGGGAAGTGGCAGATCTTGGGGAGGAATGTCCAGACAATGGGGGAAAGTGGCAGAGAGTGGGCATAAAGTGGCAGAACTTGGTAGAAGCTGGTCAAGAATGTGAGGAAAGTGTCAGAATTGGGGAGGAATATGGCAGAGAATGGGAGGGAAGTGGCAGAACTGGGGAAGGAAGTGGCAGATATATGAGCGGGAAGTGGCAGAGAATAGGAGGGAAGTGGCAGAGAATGGGAGGGAAGTGGCAGAGAATGGGAGGGAAGTGGCAGAGAAGGGGAGGGACGTGGCAGAGAAGGGGAGGGACGTGGCAGAGAAGGGGAGGGACATGGCAGAGAAGGGGAGGAAGGCGGCAGAGAGTGGGAGGGAAGTGGCAGAGAAGGGGAGGGACGTGGCAGAGAGTGGGAGGGAAGTGGAAGAGAAGGGGAGGAAAGTGGCAAAGAAGGGGAGGAAGGTGGCAGAAAAGGGGAGGAAGGTGGCAGAGAATGGGAGGGAAGTGGCAGAGAATGGGATGGAAGTAGCAGATATTGGGAAGAAACTGGCAGAGAATGGGAAGAAAGTGGCAGAGAATTGGAAGAAACTTCTGAGTCAGCAAAAGAACTTTTGCTTGGAAGCAGCAGTATGGAAATTCTTCCCTTCTTGCATATATTTTGACTATCCTGGATCTGGCAGGTAGGGAAATGGAGACCACTTCCACCAGGAGACCACAGGAACACATCTGATGCATAATAACCTAAGAGCTGCAAAGAGTAAACAACAAAAGAAGAGCTGAGCAGGTGAAGAACCCTAAGTTCTTCAAGTCAACAGCTTAAAGCTGAGCTGAGAAGAGAGAAATTCTAGCATGGATTGATCTGTGGGGAGCAAAATAACTTCTGGAGGGTCAGAAGGGAAGGCAACAAAAGGCATTTGAGCCCCGTGAAGAAAGGCACATTGCAAGAGGTGTGTTTAAGGGACGCTGTCAGTGTGAGATAATGAGGAAATCAATGTGAGTGGCCCTAAAAGTGCTGCACTGAACTGGAGCAGCAGCAGTGGCAGTGTGAAAATGAGGCTCTTGCTGCTGGAGGAAGACACAACAGAAGGTAAGATCAGGAGGGAGGAGGAAAAAACCAAAGGCAGGAAATGGTGCTGAGGGAATGGAGTGGTTAAGAAAGCAAAGCAGCAAGAGATAGAAATAACTTTATCAATACCTCTAATGTCTTTATCAATGATCTGGAGGAAGGAATTGAAGGCACCCTCAGAGAGTTTGCAGATGGGACTAAATTGGGTGGCAGGGTTGGTGTTAAGAAAGATAATGGAGGGAGAGGAGAGGAGAGGAGAGGAGAGGAGAGGAGAGGAGAGGAGAGGAGAGGAGAGGAGAGGAGAGGAGAGGAGAGGAGAGGAGAGGAGAGGAGAGGAGAGGAGAGAAGACTTGGGAAGGGAAGGGAAGGGAAGGGAAGGGAAGGGAAGGGAAGGGAAGGGAAGGGAAGGGAAGGGAAGGGAAGGGAAGGGAAGGGAAGGGAAGGGAAGGGAAGGGAAGGGAAGGGAAGGGAAGGGAAGGGAAGGGAAGGGAAGGGAAGGGAAGGGAAGGGAAGGGAAGGGAAGGGAAGGGAAGGGAAGGGAAGGGATGTGCTGGAGGGTAGGAAGGCTTTGCAGAGGGATGTGGCCAGGCTGGTTCCATGGGCTGGGCTCAGTGGGAGGAGGTTTAACAAAGCCAAGGGCTGGGTCACAACAAGCCCAGGAGTGCTCCAGGCTTGGGGCATTGTGGAATGGGAACTGTCCAGCAGAGAAGGTGCTGGTGGACAGCACCTGGGGGTGCTGGTGGACGGCAGCTGAAGATCAGCCAGCAGTGTGCCCAGGTGGCCAAAAAGGCCACCATCAGGCTGGCCTGGAGCAGCAACGGTGTGGCCAGCAGGAGCAGGGAAGTCATTCAGTCCTGTACTCAGCACTGGTTAGGAAGTGATGGAGCCTCTGCACTGGGCACTGCTGAAGCCACATTGCAGCTCCTGGGTTCAGTTCTGGGCCACTCACTCCCAGAAGGACGTTGAGGAGCTGGAGCAGGGCCAGAGAAGGGCAACCAAGCTGGGGAAGGGTCTGGACAACAGGGCTGGGGAGGAGCAGCTGAGGGAGCTGGGGGTGTTGAGCCTGAAGAAGAGGAGGCTGAGGGGAGGCCTCATTGCTCTCTACATTGTCTCTCACCTGGGTAAAAAAAATATGTAGAATCAGTGCATTTTCCCTTATTTTTAATTATTGGCTCTCTATGTCTTGATCTGAGTTGTGTCTATTTCCCTTCAATTAGGTTCAACAAGACCAAGGGCAGGGTCCTGCAGCTGTCTCGAGGTAACCCCAGGCACAAATCCAGGCTGGGCAGAGACTGGCTGGAAAGCAGCCCTGAGGAGGGAGACTTGGGGGTGCTGGGGGAGGAGAAGCTCACCAGGAGCTCTCAGTGTGCACTTGCAGCCCACAAAGCCAATCAGAGCCTGGGCTGCAGCAGGAGAAGTGTGGCCAGCAGGGCAAGGCTCCCCTCTGCACAGCTCTGGTGAGACCCCACCTGGAGTACTGCCTCCAGTTCTGGAGGCCCTATTGCAAGAGGGATCTGGAGGTGCTGGAAGGTGTCCAGAGAAGGGCCACGAGGATGAGAAGAGGGCTGGAGCTGCTCTGCTGTGAGGACAGACTGAAGGAGTTGGGGCTGTTCAGCCTGGAGAAGAGAAGGCTCCCAGGTGACCTCATTGTGGCCTTCCAGTATCTGAAGGGGGCTACAGGAAGGCTGGGGAGGGACTGCTCAGGATCTCAGGCAGTGATAGGACTAGGGGGAATGGAATGAAGCTGGAGGTGGGGAGGAAGTTCTTCCCCATGAGAGTGGTGAAGCCCTGGAATGAGTTGTCCAGGGAGGTGGTTGAGGCCCTGTCCCTGGAGGTGTTTAAGCCCAGGCTGGATGAGGCTCTGGCACTGACTGATCTAGTGTGGGGTGTCCCTGCCCATGGCAAGTGGGGTTGGAACTGGATGACCCTTGTGGTCCCTTCCAACCCTGACTGATACTATGAATATTTTGCACTTATCTATGCATTTGGCCTTGCTGGTTTTCCTCTCAGTGTCCATGTGTCCATTTATTTTGCATGCTTCACTTTTCATTATTTATTTTCCATGATTCATGATTTTTCCATTATTAATTTGGCATTCTTCGCTTTGCATCTTTTATTTAACCTTATTTTGCAGCATTTACTTTCCCTTATTTATTCTGCATTATTTATTTCCCATCCTTTATTTAGCACTCTGTCGTATTAGTTCTATTTAATTTACTTTATCTAGTTTACCTTTTTTTGTCCCCTATTTATTTTACCTTATTTATTTTACAGCATTTCCATTTATTTTACTTTATTTAATTTACCTTTCTTTCTATTAGTTTTATCTTTTTTCCATTTATTTACCTTTTTTTTCCTATGTATTTTACCTTTCTTTCTATTCATTTTACCTTTATTTTCCTATTTATTTTACCTTATTTATTTTACCTTTTTCTATTTATTTACCTTTTTTTCCCTATCCATTTTACCTTATTTATTTTACTTTTCTATTTATTTACCTTTTTCCCCCTATTTATTGTACCTTATTTATTGTACCTTTCTTTCTATTTATTTAACCTTCTTTTTCTATTTATTTTTCCTTATTTATTTTATCTTTCTATTTATTTACCTTTTTTCCCTATTTATTTTACCTTTCTATTCATTTTACCTTTATTCCCCTATTTACTTTACCTTATTTATTTTACCTTTCTTTCTATTTATTTACCTTTTTTCCACCATTTATTTTACCTTTTTTTCCCTATTTATTTTACCTTATTTATTTTACCTTTCTTTCTATTTATTTTACCCATTTTTCCTCTATTTATTTTACCTTATTTATTTTACCTTTTTCCCCCCTATTTATTTTACCTTATTTATTGTACCTTTCTTTCTATTCATTTAACCTTTTTTCCCCTATTTACTTTACCTTATTTATTTTATCATTCTTTCTATTTATTTACCTTTCCCCCCTATTTCTTTTACCTTTCTTTCTATGTATTTACCTTTTTTCCCCTATTTATTTAACCTTTTTTCCCCTACTTATTTTACCTTATTTATTTTACCTTTCTATTATTTTCCTTATTTTCCCTATTTATTTTACCTTTCTTTCTATTAATTTAATCTTTTCCCCCTATTTATTTTGCCTTCTTTATTTTACCTTATTTATTTTACTTTTCTTTCCATTTATTTTACCTTTTTTCCCTATTTATTTTACCTTATTTATTTTACCTTTCTTTCTATTAATTTAATCTTTTTCCCCTATTTATTTTACCTTATTTATTTTACCTTCTTTATTTTACTTTTCTTTCCATTTATTTTACCTTTTTTCCCTATTTATTTTACCTTATTTATTTTACCTTTCTTTCTATTAATTTAATCTTTTCCCCCTATTTATTTTACCTTGTTTATTTTACCTTTCTTTCTATTTATTTTACCCTTTTTTCCTCTATTTATTTTACCTTCTTTATTTTACCCTTTTACCCCTATTTATTTTACCTTTTCCCCTATTTATTTTACCTTATTTATTTTACCTTTATTTCTATTTATTTACCTTTTTTCCCCTATTTATTTTACCTTCTTTATTTTACCATATTTATTTTACCTTTCTTTCTATCCATTTTACCTTTCCCCCCTATTTATTTTACCTTCTATATTTTACCTTTCTTTCTATTTATTTTACCCCTTCCCCCCTATTTATTTTACCTTTTTTTATTTTACATCACTTTCATTTCTTTCCCAGTGTTTGCTTTCTTTCTGTTCAATTTCCTTATATTTATTTCTTTGACATTTCTCTCTTCATTTTGCACTATTCATTCTACATTGATTTATATTTAACTCATTCATTTCACAATTAGCTCTTTATTTAGAATCATAGAATCAGTTAGGGTTGGAAGGGACCACAAGGATCATCTAGTTCCAAGCCCCCTGCCATGGGCAGGGACACCTCACATTCACCTCTTGGTTTACCTTTACCTATTCAGTCTCCATTCATTCTTTCACTTTGTTTCAGTTGATTTAGTTGATATTGATTTGTTTTGCAGCTGTTTCTTTCGCTGTTATTTCTCTCTCTTAAGTTGATTTCTTTTACATTTATCTATCTTACAGTGGCTCCTTTTCTAGTTAGTTATTTTAGAGTAATTTCTTTTAGAGTCAATTGTTTTAGAGTCATTTATTTTAAAGTGTCTGTGTTGGAGCAGTTTGTGTTGGAGTTGTTTGGTTTACAGCTCTGTTAAAGCTGGTTGTGTCAAAGTGGTTTAAAGTTGTTTGGTTTAAAGTTAAGTTGCTTGGTTTAAAGTTATGTTAAAGTTGGTTTTGTTAAAGTGGTTTAAAGTTGGTTGTGTTAAAGTGGTTTCAAGTTGCTTGGTTTAAAGTTGTTTAAGTTGCTTGGTTTAAAGTTGTTCAGGTTGTTTGGTTTAAAGTTGTTTGTTTAGGTTGCTTGGTTTAAAGTTGTGTTGAAGTATGTTGGGTTGAAGTTGGTTGTGTTAAAAATGTTTAAGCTGTTTGGGTTGAAGTTGGTTGAGTTGAAGTTGTTTGTTTGTTTGTGTTGAAGTGGTTTCTTCATGTCACAATTTCCTATTTATTTTACCTTTAGCTCTTTATTCATTCTATATCAGTTATTTGACATCACTTTTTTGCATTTCTCATTGAATATTTCTATATGTACTTTTTTAACCCTTTTACTTCAGTTATTTTAGATTTCCCTCTTCATTTGCCCTCAGCTCTTTTGGATTTATCTCTATATTTGCCATTAGTTATTCAGCATTGATTGAATTGCCATTAGTTATTTAACATCCACCTCTTTGCCATTAGTTATTTTACCTTCATTTAGCAATTTTCCACTAGTTGTTTTACCTTTACTTCCTCACTTGACAATTGCTTATTTTGCCTTTCTCAACCATCACTCTGCATTTGTTTATTTGGTAACAGTTCTCTTTGCACCCTCCATTTATGTGTCATGTCAATTTGCATTTCTCTCTTCATTTTGCATTAATTACTTTCCATTTATTTATTTCACTCTACATTTAATTATTTAACTTTGCATTTAACTTTGCATGTGATTATCTGTGTGAAATGAGTTAACATTGCTCTCTACAACTACATGAAGGGAGGTTTTAGCTCAGGAAGGGGTTGGTCTCTTCTCCCAGGCAATCAGCACCAGAACAAGAGGATGCAGTCTCGAGCTGTGCAAGGGGAGGTTTAGGCTGGAGGGGAGGAGAAAGTTCTTCACTGAGAGAGTTTTTATCCATTGGGATGTGCTGCCCAGGGAGGTGGTGGAGTCCCCATCCCTGGAGGTGTTCAAGAGGGGATTGGATGTGGCACTTGGTGCCATGGTCTAGTCATGAGGTCTGTGGTGACAGGTTGGACTCGATCTTTGAGGTCTCTTCCAACCTTGGTGATGCTGTGATTCTGGGAATTGTTTCAGCTGTACATTAATCATTTTACATTCATATATTACGAATGGAATGGAATGGAATGGAATGGAATGGAATGGAATGGAATGGAATGGAATGGAATAGAGTAGAATAGAATAGAATAGAATAGAATAGAATAGAATAGAATAGAATAGAATAGAATAGAATAGAATAGGTTGGAAGAGACCTTCAAGATCATCGTGTCCAACCTATCATCCAACACCACCTAATCAACTAACCCATGGCACCAAGCACCCCATCAAGTCTCCTCCTGAACACCTCCAATGATGGTGACTCCACCACCTCCCCAGGCAGCCCATTCCAATGGACAATCACTCTCTCTGTGTAGAACTTCCTCCTCACCTCCAGCCTAAACCTTCCCTGGCACAGCTTGAGACTGTGTCCTCTTGTTCTAGCGCTGGCTGCCTGGAAGAAGAGACCAACTTCTGCCTGTCTACAATTTCCCTTCAGGGAGTTGTAGAGAGCAAGAAGGTCTCCCCTGAGCCTCCTCTTCTCCAGGCTAAGCAACCCCAGCTCCCTCAGCCTCTCCTCATTTGATATAGGTAGTTTTACATCCCTCTATTTCTGTGAAATGAGTTCTTTTGCATTCATGGGTTAATTTTGCACTAATTATTTCACATTAGCACATTAAACTCTGCAGTCCTTCATTTGCTGTCAGCTAGTTTGCATTTCTCTGCTTGGAATCACTTAGTTTGCATTTATTTATCCGTTTTACATTTATCATTGCACATTTAGTTATTAAACTTCACAGTTTTTTACCCATTTGCCATTGGCTGTTTCACATTTCTCAGATTTGTATCAAATTGTTTTACATCTATTTGTTAGGCTTTCCCTTGATTGATTCATGTGGTGTTAGTTATTGTGCATTTGTTTGTGTGCAATCACACAGAATCACCAAGGGTGGAAGAGACCTCAAAGATTAGTTGATATTTATTCATTTAACATGACATCTACTTAACTGACAGGAATTAGTTTACATTTATTGATCAGCTTGACATTAGTTAGTCTCCATTTATTTATTTGCAGTTACACAGCATCCCAGGGTGTTAGGGCTTGGAAGGGACCTCCAAAGATCTTCCAGTGCCAGCCCCCTGCCAGAGCAGGAGCACAGAACCCAGCACAGGGCACACAGAACACATCCAGACAGGGCTGCAAAGGCTCCAGACAAGGAGACTCCACAACCTCTCTGGGCAGCCTGCTCCAGGCCTCTGGCAGCCTCCCAGGACAGAAGTTCCTCCTCCTGCTGAGCTGAAACCTCCTGGGCTGCACTTTCCATCCATTGCCTCTTGTCCTATCCCAGGGTGCAGCTGAGCAGAGCCTGGCCCTGTCTCCACCCTCCTGACACCCAGCCCTCAGCTCTTGAGAGACATTGATCAGATCCCTCTCAGCCTTCTCCTCTCCAGACTGAACACCCTCAGGGCTCTCAGCCTTTCCTCCCCAGGCAGTGCTGCAGTCCCTTCCTCATCCTTGTAGCCCTGCCTTGGACTCTCTCCAGCAGATCCCTGTCCCTCCTGAGCTGGGCAGCCCTGAACTGGATGCAATATTCCAGGTGAGGTCTAAGCAGGGCAGAGCAGAGGGGGAGGAGAACCTCCCTGGCTCTGCTGCCCACACTCCTGTGCATGCCCCCCAGGACCTCCTTGGCCTTTTTGGCCCCCAGGGCACATTGCTGTCCCATGCAGACCTTGCTGCCCCCTAGCACTCCCAGCTCCTTCTCCTTGGGGCTGCTCTCCAGCAGATCCCCTCCCAGCCTGTGCTGTAAGTAGCTGATGACAAATAAATAGGTGTCAATCACTGCTGAATGAATGAAGGTAAAGTAACTAATTTCACATCAATGAATAAATGTGAAATAACCAAATAAATGAATATGAAGTAATGTTTAAAGAACTAGATGGAAAAGAACTGATAGCAAAGAAAGAAAGGTAAGCAAAGGGTGCTGGGTGAAACATCTCAGGTTATGACACAATTCCTTGGGGTGGAAACACCCTCTAGGATCCTCCAGTCCAAGCACCAACCCAGCCCCACCGTGCCCATCCATCCATGGCCCCAAGTGCCCTCTCCACAGCTCTCTTGAGCACCTCCAGGGATGGGGACTGCACCTCCTCCCTGGGCAGTCTGTTCCAGTGCCTATTTCAGGAACTTCCAGGTGTGCTTTAAGCTTCTAAGCTGAAGTCTGTGGGGTCACCCCCAGCCCCTAAGAGAGTCAGCTGCTTAGGAGATTTGCTGGGGTTAGGAGATTTCCTGGATTGGAAGCAAGAGTTCATTGCTTCTGGCATTGCCCATCAAGATGTTAAACCACCTGCTCCAGTGGTAAAGCTGAAGCCTTTGGGCTTATAATTAGGACTGAATTTCTCTCTCTCTCTCAAGCCCTCTAAAGAGGTTTAAAGAGCTGTAAGAATTCATTAGCTGATGCCTGTCACATCCTTTGAAGATGACAAACACTTAGAGCTGCTGTGGTCATCATGAGAGCCCATAGCTGCAGCTGATTGCATGGCAGCAGAGTATCACAGCCATAATATTGGCCCTCCAGGATCTGAAGGGGGCTACAAGAAAGCTGGGGAGGGGCTTTGTAAGGTGTTGGGTAGGGATAGGAGCAGGGGGAATGGATCCAAGTTGGAGGAGAGGGCAGTTAGATTAGGCATTAGGAAGAAGTGTTGCCCATGAGGGTGGTGAGAGCCTGGCACAGGCTGCCCAGGGAGGTGGTGGAAGCCTCCTGCCTGGAGGTGTTTGCAGCCAGGCTGGATGTGGCTGTGAGCAACCTGCTGTGGTGTGAGGTGTCCATGCCCACGGCAGGGGGGTTGGGACTGGCTGAGCCTTGAGCTCCCTTCCTGCCCTGACAGTTCTCTGATTCCATGAGCAGCACTGGGATAGCTGCACTGTGCTGGCAGAGAAAATTCAAGGGTGTGTGGTGACAAAGGATGTGATTTGTCTTCTGGGGTACTGGAGGTCACACCTCAAATCCTGGGTTCAGTTTTGGGCTCCTCAGTCACATTGAGGAGCTGGAGCAGGGCCAGAGAAGGGCAACCAAGCTGGGGAAGGATCTGGAGAACAGGGCTGGGGAGGAGCAGCTGAGGGAGCTGGGGGTGTTCAGCCTGGAGAAGAGGAGGCTGAGGGAGACCTCATTGCTCTCTGCAGCTCCCTGAGAGGAGGCTGCAGTGAGGTGGGGGTTGGGCTCTGCTCCAAGCAACAGATTCCAGTTCTGTATTAGGCTTTAATCCCAATGGGATTAAAGTTTAGGACAAGCTGCTGTTCCAGAGAAGGGCAACAAAGCTGGGGAGGGGTCTGGAGCACAGCCCTGTGAGGAGAGGCTGAGGGAGCTGGGGTTGTTTAGCCTGGAGAGGAGGAGACTCAGGGGAGACCTTCTTGCTCTCTCCAACTCCCTGAAGGTTGTAGCCAGGTGGGGGTTGGTCTCTTCTCCCAGGCAAGCAGCACCAGGGGACACAGTCTCAAGCTGTGCCAGGGGAGGTTTAGGCTGGAGGTGAGAGAAAGTTCTTCCCAGAAAGAGGAATTAGCCATTGGGATGTGCAGCCCAGGGAGGTGGTGGAGTCACCATCCCTGGAGGCGTTTAAGGAGAGCCTGGATGAGGCACTTGGTGCCATGGTTGAGTTGGTCAGATGGTGCTGGGTGATAGGTTGGACTTGATGATCTCTGAGGTCTTTTCCAACCTGGTTAATTCTATCTAGTCTAGTCTAGTCCAGTCCAGTCTAATCTAGTCTAATGCTTTATTATTTAATGTTAATGTGGGTCCTGTTTCTATTCCTGGATATATTCAGGGCCCTGAAACATAGAATCCAAGAGATAATATCCTTAAGAAATTTACTTATTAAATGATTTATTATCTCCTGGTACTTTCTGTCCTATATATATATGTCTGTCTACACAGAGAGAGTGATTGCCCATTGGAATATGCTGCCTGGGGAGGTGGTGGAGTCAGCATCACTGGAGGTGTTCAGGAGGAGACTTGATGGGGTGCTTGGTGCCATGGGTTAGTTGTTTAGGTGGTGTTGGATTGGTTGAAGGGTTGGATATGATGATCTTGAAGGTCTCTTCCAACCTGGTTTATTCTATGTAATTCTATTCCTTTTTCTGCTTATATTCAGGGCCCTGAAATATGGAATCCAAAAGAGAATATTCTGGAGAGATCCTTAAGTTCATATCAAAGTTAAGATCAATATTTTTTAAGTTGACTTAGCCTTCGGTGGGTTTTGGTTTGGTTTGGGGGTTTGTATGCCTGTGTTTTGCTTTGTTTTGGCTCCTCTTGATATATATTCTTTTTTTCATCTCAAACCTTTTCTGTAACTCCATAGGTTGTCATTTTATATTTCATAGGCTCATAGAACTGTCAGGGCTGGAAGGGAGCTCAAGGCTCAGCCAGCCCCAACCCCCTGCCATGGGCAGGGACACCTCACACCACAGCAGGTTGCTCACAGCCACATCCAGCCTGGCTGCAAACACCTCCAGGCAGGAGGCTTCCACCACCTCCCTGGGCAACCTGTGCCAGGCTCTCACCACCCTCATGGGCAACAACTCCTTCCTCACAGCCAATCTCAATCTCCCCATTTCCAGTTTTGCTCCATTCCCCCTGCTCCTATCCCTCCCTGACCCCCTCAAAAGTCCCTCCCCAGCTTTCTTGCAGCCCCCTGCAGATCCTGGAAGGCCACAATTAGGTCTCCTGGAAGCCTTCTCCTCTCCAACCTGCACAACCCCAACTCCCTCAGGCTGTGCTCACAGCAGAGCAGCTCCAGCCCTCTGCTCCTCCTCCTGGCCCTTCTCTGGACACCTTCCAGCACCTCCAGAGCCTTCCTGGCACAGAGGCTCCAGAACTGGCCCCAGAGCTGCAGCTGTGGTCTCAGCAGAGTGGAGCAGAGGGGCAGAATCCCCTCCCTGGCCCTGCTGGCCACACTTCTCTTGCTGCAGCCCAGGCTCTGCTTGGCTCTCTGGGCTGCAAGTGCTCCCTGCTGGCTCCTGCTGAGCTTCTCCTCCCCCAGCATCCCCAGGTCATTTTCTCCAGGGCTGCTCTCCAGCCAGTCCCTGCCCAGCCTCTATCAGTGCTTGGGATTGCCCTGTGCCAGCTGCAGGACCTTGCCCTTGCTCTTGTTGAATGTCCTGAGTTTGTCCTGCACTTAGCTCTGCAGCCTAAGTCCTTCTGGATGGATCCCTTCCCTCCAGCATTAAGCAAACCTTAGATTTGGTTAAGCAAACTTTACATCCCCATGAAGTTTAACATAATCAGTAGTAACTTTCTCTTTGGCAGAGCCACTTCAGGTCCTTACTGCTGCCAGTCCTTAATCCAAGCTCCAAAGTGAGGAGAGATGTTTGATCTATCATCATCTCTCTTTTCCCCGGGGATTCTGAAGGTGCTGTGATAACCTTGCTGTGGTTAAGTGTTGGATAAGAAATGGTGAAGAGCATTAACAATGCAGCCATTTGCATAGTGCTGTGGGAGCTGTGGTGCTGGTGGCTGAGAGAGATTTGCAGATGGGAGGATTAATAATGCAGCTCCCTCTGTTCCATTGGCAGCTCTGCTCTGGAGCTCAGGGTGGGGGAGCTGCTTTGCCTCTAATAAGGCAGATTATTCATAACTCAGTTAAAGTCAACACCCAGATGCTCTCAACATCAACTGCAGCTTAATAACCAACCAGCCAGCCCAGGAAACTCAACTCAAATACTCTTCTGGTTGTGCTGTTAGCTCAGGACCACTCATGGCAGCACAGCTGAACAGATTGGGGTTTGGTTCAGGCACTGGAGTAGGACATGGAGGTCAGGGATTGGAATGGGCTGCCCAGGGAAGTAGTTGAGGCTCCATCCCTGGAGATCAGAACACAGAGTTAACCAGGTTGGAAAAGACCTTTGAGATCATCAAGTCCAACCTGTCACCCAACACCATCTGATCAACTCAACCATGGCACCAAGCTGGACAGGGCTCTGGGCAACCCGATCTAGTGGAGGATGTCCCTGCTGAGTGCAGAGGGGCTTGGCCTGGATCAGCTTCAGAGGTCCCCTCCAACCCAGAGCATTCTGTGATTCGATGACGGATGATGAGTCAAAGCAGGGCCAGACTGCAGCTGAGGAAGTTCTTCAGTGCCAGGCTGCTGAGGCTCTGGCGCAGGCTGCCCAGGGAGGCTGTGGCTGCCTCCTGCCTGGGGGTGCTGCAGGCCAGGCTGGATGAGTCCTTGAGCAGCTGAGTGTAGCTGAGAGGTGTCCCTGGGCATGGAGGGGAGGTTGGAGGGGCTGAGCTCAGAGATCCCTTCCAAGCTGAGCCATTCTAGGATTCCATGGCACAGTCATTCTGTGTCCTGTGTGTGAAAGGGGAAGTTTGTTTCTCACTTCCCAAAACTACTCCAGGCATTAACTCCCTCCAGGTTGCAAGTCAATGGGAAAAGAAGGACTGGGGAGACCCCAGAGATCAGAGAGAAAGCAAAACCAGGTGGTTCAGGTGAGTCCATGAAGGCTTCCTCACCCTTCTCTGGGCAGCCCAGCTCAAGTACTGAGTCAGGACCACGTCTTGGGTTGTGGAGTTTGCTGTGTTGATGCTTGCCCTGCAGCAGCAGCAGCGTGTATGACTCAGGTCCTGTCAGCCTGTGTGATGCTCTGAGCAGGGATGATTCTTCCAGGCACTGAAGCCTGAGGGTGAACTAAGGAGGGGAAGTGTCAGGAGAGACCTTGAAGTGCAGCAGAGCACATTGTTGTGACACAAGGCTTGCTTACTTTCAAGAGGGATTATCTTGCAGTGCTCAAGAACCATTGCCAAAGCATTCCATGTATCTATGGAGAAAGGGAGCTGGTGACTGATAGTCTTGGCTTTGGAGCTGAGAAGGGAAGCTTATAGACTCATAGAAGTGTTAGGGTTGGAAGGGAACTCAAGGATTAGCCAGTCCCAACCCCCTGCCATGAGCAGGGACACCTCACACTACAGCAGGTTGCTCACAGCCACAGCCAGCCTGGCTGCAAACACCTCCAGGAAGGAGGCTTCCACCACCTCCCTGGGCAGCCTGTGCCAGGCTCTCACCACCCTCATGGGCAACAACTTCTTCCTCACAGCCAATCTCAATCTCCCTTCCTCTAGCTTGGATCCATCCCCCCCAGTCCTGTCTCTACCCAACACCCTCAGAAGTCCCTCCCCAGCTTTCTTGGAGCCCCCTGCAGATCCTGGAAGGCCACAATTAGGTCTCCTGGGAGCCTTCTCCTCTCCAGCCTGCACAACCCCAACTCTCTCAGTCTCTCCTCAGAGCAGCTCCAAAAGTCCCTCCCCAGCTTGCTTGGAGCTCACTTCAGATCCTGGAAGGTCACAATAAGCTTAGGGGAGAACTCTTGAGGGATCACAGTCTCACAGTGTCACCAAGGTTGGAAGGATCATCAAGGATCATCAAGTCCAACCTGTCACCACAGACCTCATGACTAGACCATGGCACCAAGTGCCACATCCAATCCCTTCTTGAACACCTCCAGGGATGGTGACTCCACCACCTCCCTGGGCAACACATCCCAATGGCTAACAACTCTCTCAGTGAAGAATTTTCTCCTCACCTCCAGCCTAAACTTCCACTGGCACAGCTTGAGACTGTGTCCTCTTGTTCTGCTGCTGGTTGCCTGGGAGAAGAGACCAACCCCCTCCTGACTACAACCACCTTTCAGGTAGTTGTAGAGGGCAATGAGGTCTCCCCTGAGCCTCCTCCTCTCCAGCCTCCTCTTCTCCTTGCTTGCAGTCCCCATGGCTGCTCTGAACTAAGCTCTGCCTCCTCTGTGTGCTGCTGGCGGCTGCAGAGCTGCCTCTGGGCGTGGGGATGAGAGCCTTTGCTTCACTACACTTCCTTCACCATTTCTCTGGGATTTTCTTTGGGATGGTGTAGTAGGCACCTACTCCACACTGATTTATTAGCTCTGTGTTGCTTGGTTATTATGTGCTGGGCATCTGCTCTACACTTCCTTATTCTTTCTTCATTGTTCTCTACCCATCACATCATTCCTTCCGTTCTTTGTTGGTATTCCTTTGCTATTTGATTATTTTTCTTCTCTCTTATTTCTTTCCTTTTGCTTCTTTGTTGTTATTTTGTTTTGATTATCTACCTGGTTATTTTTCCTATTTAGTTATTATCCCTTGATTAATATGGATTGATTATTAGTTCTTGGTATTGCAGATGTCACATTTATAAATCCATTTCTTTATTAGTTCTTTATTAGTAGGTCTTTATTAGTAGTACTTTATTATTAGTTTCTTTATTATTATTTATTATTTCTTTATTATTATTTCTTCATTATTATTTCTTATTAGTTCTTTATTGTTATTTCTTTATTGTTATTTCTTTAGACTCATTATGGAGTTCATATTTATAATGCATTTCTTTCTCATTTCTTTCTGATGATGCCTTTGTTATGTTATTATTTCTTTATATTATTTACTTATTATTATCATCTATTTGTTATTAAATAATTATTATTTTCTTTTTTTTTTTTTTTCCCACACCTATTGATTATTGCTTTAGTATGATTGATCTGCTGGAGGGCAGAGAGGCTCTGCAGACGGACCTCGACAGGCTGGACAGATGGGCAGAGGCCAAGGGCAGGAGATTGAACACATCCAAGTGCCAGGGGCTGCACATTGCCCACAGCAACCCCATGCAGAGCTACAGGCTGGGGTCAGAGTGGCTGAGAGCAGCCAGGTAGAGAGGGACCTGGGGGTGCTGGTTGATGGTGGGCTGAACATGAGGCAGCAGTGTGCCCAGGCAGCCAGGAGGGCCAATGGCATCCTGGCCTGCATCAGGAACAGTGTGGCCAGCAGGAGCAGGAAAATCATTCTGCCCTGTGCTCAGCACTGCTTAGGCCACACCTTGAGTCCTGTGTACAGTTCTGGGCCCCTCAGTTTAGGAAGGAGGTTGACTTGCTGGAACGACTCCAGAGAAGGGCAATGAAGTTGGTGAGGGGCTTGGAACACAGCCCTGTGAGGAGAGGCTGAGGGAGCTGGGGTTGCTTAGCCTGGAGAAGAGGAGACTCGGGAAGACCTTCTTCCTCTCTACAACTCCCTGAAGGGCGGTTGTAGAGAGGCAGAGGTTGGTCTCCCAGGCACCCAGCACCAGAACAAGAGGACACAGTCTCAGTCTGTGCCAGGGGAGGTTTAGGTTGGATGTTAGGAAGAAGTTCTACACAGAGGGAGTGATTGCCCATTGGAATGTGCTGCCTGGGGAGGTGGTGGAGTCACCATCATTGGAGGTGTTCAGGAGGAGGCTTGATAGGGTGTTTGGTGCCATGGGTTAGTTGGTTGGGTGGTGTTGGATGATAGGTTGGACTTGATGATCTTGAAGGTCTCTTCCAACCAGGTTTATTCTATTCTATTCTATTCTATTCTATTCTATTCTATTCTATTCTATTCTATTCTATTCTATTCTATTCTTTCTCTAGTATTATTACTAGGGACTTAATATTTTTCAGATATTTCTCTGTTAATTCTTTATTACTATGTCTTTATTATTTTCTGTATTACTTTGATTATGTTATTTCTTTCCTGTTTTCTCTTTATTGTTCAGTCTTTATTATGTTACTTTTCTTCTGTATTGCTTCTTTAGCCATTCCTTTATTGTACTGATCTTTATTGGTTCTTTATTATTATTTCTTCATTATTACAATTTCTTCATTATTAAGGGTAACAAAGTTGGGGAGGGGCTTGGAACACAAGCCCAATGAGGAGAGGCTGAGGGAACTGGGGTTGCTTAGCCTGGAGAGGAGAAGACTCAGGGGAGACCTTCTTGCTCTCTACAACTACCTGAAAAGAGGTTGTAGACAGGTGGGGATTGGTCTCTTCTCCCAGGCAACCAGCAGCAGAACAAGAGGACACAGTCTCAAGCTGTGCCAGTGGAAGTTTAGGCTGGAGGTGAGGAGAAAATTCTTCACTGAGAGAGTTGTTAGCCATTGGGATGTGTTGCCCAGGGAGGTGGTGGAGTCACCATCCCTGGAGGTGTTCAAGAAGGGATTGGATGTGGCACTTGGTGCTATGGTTTAGTCATTAGGTCTGTGGTGCCAGTTTTGACTTGATGATCTCTGAGGTCTCTTCCAGCCTTGGTGATTCTGTGATTCTGTGTTTGCTATCTCTTGATTATTATTTCTTTTTTATTATTTCTTGCTTAGCTTCTTGACTATTTTTCAGCTCTAATTACTATTTCTCATTATTTCTTCATTATAATCTTGATTATTTTCAATGTATTTATTAGTTCTTTATGATTCCATTTATTATTTTTCACATATAATTATTATTTCTTTATTAAAGCCTTGATTACTTCTAATATATAATATTTGTTTCATTTCTATTTCTTTATCCCAGTTTCTTTATCCCTATTTCTTTACTCTTATTTATTCTTACTATTTAGTCTTATTTAGTAAGATTAAGATTGGATGTGAGGAACAAGCTCTGCACCAGGAGGCTGCTGGAACACTGCAGCAGGTTGCCCAGGGAGGTGGCTGAGGCTCCATCCCTGGTGATATTCAAGGTGAGGCTGGGCAGGGCTCTGGGCAACCTGATCTGGTTGGGGATGTCCCTGCTGAGTGCAGAGGAGTTGGACTGGATGAGTTTTGGAGATCCTTTCCATCCCAAACCATTCTATGATTCTATGCTTGTCCCTCCCCCTGTCACCACAGGCAGTTTGTTCCTAATTAAAGGTGATGCTGCCAGAGATAAATCTCTGCCTAACAACAGAGGTGAGCTTGAAGCAGGTAAATCTCTGCTCTGCTGCAGCCTTGCAGTACTCAGGATGGCAAAATCAATCGGCTGCAGAATTGGTCGAACAAATCTGCGTGGGGGCCATGACCTCAGGGGCTGAGCTCCACCCCAGGACCAATTCTCCTTTCTGCTTGAATGATGACTCCTGGAAACTCAGATTTTATTGCACAGGTATTGATATAGCTTTAGCTGTAATGGTGTGGCTGTAATGTTGTCCAGGAGGAGATAGATGCCTGGCTGGCTGTTAGCCAACATTTCCCAAGGAATAGAGGTTGACCCAGAGGAACCCAACTAAAGACTGCAGTGGCAAAGGCCAAGGAGTAAATGGATGGGGAGAGGGAATAAAAGGGCAAAAATCATCTTTCGGAGTGATGCAGGGTGAGAATTTCACAGCCTCACAGTACGGCAGAGGTTGGAAGGGAGCTCCAGGGATCACTCAGTCCAACCCCCCCTGCCAGAGCAGCATCACCCAGGGCTCCACACAGGAAGGCATCCAGGTGGGGTTGGAAAGGCTCCAGAGCAGGAGACTCCACAACCTCTCTGGGCAGCCTGCTCCAGGGCTCTGGCACCCCCACACCAAAGAAGTTTCTCCTCATGTTGAGCTGAAACTTTCAAGTTTCTCTCCATTGGTTCTTATCTCATTGCTGTGCACCACCCAAAAGAGCTTGGCCCTCTCCCCTTGCCCCCCACCCCTCAGACATTGATAGACCAGGGCAATGGCTTCAAACTAGAGCAGAGCAGATTGAGATTGGATGTGAGGAACAAGTTCTGCACCATGGAACACTGCAAGGGGTTGCCCAGGGAGGTGGTTGAGGCTCCATCCATCCCTGGAGATCTTCAAGGTGAGGCTGGACAGGGCTCTGAGCAACCTGATCTGGTTGGGGATGTCCCTGCTGAGTGCAGAGGGGTTGGACTGGATGAGCTTTGGAGCTCCCTTCCAACCCAGCCCATCCTGTGAATTGCTGTGGGGTGGTGGATGCCTGTGCTGGATGTCTTGGGAACAGTCTCCAGTGAAAAATTATGTGGGAAGACTCAGGTAAAGATTCCTATGGTTAATTGAACAGGAAAAGGATTGCAAGTAAGGCTGCTTGGAGAAAAGGAGGCTCAGGGGAGTGCTTATTGCTCTCTCCAACTCCCTGAAGGGAGGTTGGAGCCAGGTGGGGGTTGTCTCTTCTCCCAGGCAAGCAGCACCAGAACAAGAGGACACAGTCTCAAGCTGTGCCAGGGGAGGTTTAGGCTGGAGCTGAGGAGAAAGTTCTTCCCAGCAAGAGAGATTGGCCATGGGAATGTGCTGCCTGGGGAGGTGGTGGAGTCACCATGCCTGGAGGTGTTCAAGAAAGGCTTGGATGTGGCACTTGGAGCCATAGTTGAGTTGTCAGGAGGTGTTAGGGATTAGGTGATAGGTTGGACTTGATGATCTCTGAGGTCTTTTCCAATCTGCTTGATTCTATGACTCTATGACTCTTCTGTGACTATATGACTCTGACTCTGTGATTCAGTGAGTCTATGATTCTATGACTCTGTGATTCTATGACTCTTCTGTGACTCTATGAGTCTGACTTCATGATTCTATGAGGCCCTGATTCTATGACTCTATGACTCTTCTGTGACTCTATGACGCTGACTCTATGATTCTATGAGTCTGTGACTCTATGACTCTGTGACCATGACTCTGACTTTGACTTTATGACTGACTCTATGACTCTATAATTCTTTGACTCTGACTCTGTGACTCTGACGCTGTGACTCTATGATTCTATGACTCTATGACTCCATGACTCTATGACTCTAAGACTCCATGACTCTATGACTCTAAGAATCCATGACTCCATGACTCTACGACTCCATGACTCTACGACTCTATGACTCTAAGACTTTATGACTCTATGATTCTATGACTCCATGACTCTAAGTCTCTAGGACTCTATGACTCCATGACTCTAAGACTCTAAGATTCTATGACTCTAAGTCTCTATGACTCCATGACTCTAAGACTCTATGACTCCATGATTCTATGACTCTAAGACTCTAAGAAGACTCTATGACTCTTCTGTGACTCTGTGAGTCTATGACTCTGACTCTATGATGCTATGATGCTCTTTTGTTTGAAGAAAGCCATGAAAGCATCAGAAGAAATCCCAGTGAGCTGACTGAACTACATCACTCTGAGCCTTTTCCTTGCACCAGGTGCCCAAGGGAGCTCCTTTCTAGCATCAGGCTCGTGTCTGAGCTGCGAGGAGCAGCATTTCCTGCCCCTTGCCAGAGCAGCTGATAGGATGTTTACAAATGGTTACAAAAGGCTTCACGCTCCATAAGTGCTTTAAATGTGATATTTCTGCTTGAAGGAGCCTGCCTGCCTATAGCATAAATTACATTTCCCCTCTCCATCTGCTTGGTGGCTGGAGCTGGGATGAAACACTGAAAGGATTAAAAACTGGAACAATTAAAGCAGGCTCTTTAAAATGTAGTAAAGAGGTAAATCTCGCTGGCAGTGTACAAATGATGTGGTTCAGCTCGCAGGAGTGACAAGTGAGTGCCTGCAGGGAGAGGGATTCTGCTCCTGCATGGTGGTGGTGTGCTCTGCAGCATTGTTTTCCCTCCCCCTTACACCATCCTGAGCACAGCAACGAGCAGGGGGGAAAAAAAAGAAGCAACAAACCCAAACCAATTCCCTTCAAAACAATTCAGCCACACCAGCAGCCTCCTAGGAAAGGCTGAAGAGGACAATTAGTTCCTCAGGCTACAGGCCTGGTTTAACAGAGGTACAGAGGAGAACATCTGCTGGAGAGTCAGCATGGGGGAAATGGGGAATAGAGTGAATTGGATTTCTTCTTGGGATGGGAAAATAATCAACGTGGTTTAATCTGGGAGTGGAAAAAGAGTGGGTTTGGTTTCACCTTGAGATGGGAAAAGGGTGAATTTGGTGTGGGGTTGGAGTGGGGGAAAAGAGTGAATTTGATGTGGGGTTGGAGTGGGGAAAAAGTGATTTTGATTTTATCTTGGGATGAAAAAATAGTGAATTTGATTCTGTGTTGGAGTGGGAAAAGAGTGAATTGGATTTGATGTTGGAATAGAGAAACAGTGAATTGGATTTATCCTGGCTGTCCCTGCCTGCCTGATGGGTGCTGATCCCATCAGCAGCCAAATTCTCCAGGAGGATGCCCTGGGACAAACCTCCCTTGAGGTTTTTAAGGCCAGGCTGGATGTAGCTCTGAGCAACCTGAACTGGTGTGAATCTCAATCTGAATCTCCCCACTTCTAGTTTTGCTCCATTCCCCCTGCTCCTATCCCTACCTAACACCCTACAAAGTCCCTCCGCAGCTTTCTTGGAGCCCCTTTCAGATCCTGGAAGGCCACAAGAAGGTCTCCTGGGAGCCTTCTCTCTCCAGCCTGCACAACCCCAACTCCCTCAGTCTGTCCTCACAGCAGAGCAGCTCCAGCCCTCTGCTCCTCCTCCTGGCCCTTCTCTGGACACTTTCCAGCACCTCCAGATCCTTCCTGGCACAGAGGCTCCAGAACTGGACCAGAGCTCCATGTGGGGATTGGATGTTAGGAAGAAGTTGTTGCCCATGAGGGTGGTGAGAGCCTGGCACAGGCGCCCAGGGAGGTGGTGGGAAGCCTCATCCCTGGAGGTGTTTGCAGCCAGGCTGGAGGTGGCTGTGAGCAACCTGCTGCAGTGTGAGGTGTCCCTGCCCATGGCAGGGGGTTGGAACTGGCTGAGGCCTTGAGGTCCCTTCCAACCCTGACACTTCTGTGACATGTAAAGCTAATGAATTCGATTTCACCTTGACCTCCATTCCTTCCTAAGCCTAATTTGCCACTCTGCATGGAGGTCATTACCCAAATGGCTTTTTTCCCCTGGGAGCCAGGAGCCAT
>NW_027142709.1:165225-204925 GCF_026170545.1 Melanerpes formicivorus
TGGCACTTGGCTGTGTTCAATCTCCTGCCCTTGGCCTCTGTCCATCTGCCCAGCCTGGCAAGGTCCCTCTGCAGAGTTCTTCTACCCTCTAACAGATCAACTCCTGCCCCCAGCTTGCTGTCATCTGCAAACTTACTGCTGATGGACTCCATCCCCTCCTCCAGATCATCAATAAAGATATTGACCAGGCTGGGGCCCAGCACTGATCCCTAGGGGGACCCCACTGGTGCCTGGCTGCCAGCTGGCAGTGGCACCATTCACCAGGCATGCTGCTCATTACAGGTGCAGATGGAGCTGAGAATCAACACTGTAAGGTAATATCCTGCAGGCTCAACTTGCCATTGTGATTCCAGGGCTGTCTGCTCCACCACCCCCTCCACAAGAGAGCTAATTTCCTGCTGGTGCTGTAATTGAGCCATCCTTCATTCCTCCATGCTCAGGAAAAAAGGGGGAAAGAGAGGCTAATGGCCCCAAATGATCACCTCCTGATACTTCCTGTCCAGGGATGATTTAATTAGGAGGCTGAAAAATGTATTTTTCTTGGAGCTGTGTGGCAGGATGGTGCAGTGCCAGCTGCAGGAGGTTCAACCAGTCCCAGGGCAAGTTCCTGCAGCTGGGGCAAGCCAGTCCCAGGCACCAAGCCAGGCTGGGTGGAGGGCAGCCCTGCAAGAAGGAGACTTAGTGGTGCTGGGTGCTGAGCAGCTCCCCAGGAGCCAGCAGTGCCTCCTGCAGCCCTCAGGTAGCTGTGTGCTGGGCTGCAGCCAGAGCAGGGTGGGCAGAGAGGGCATCCTGCCCCTGGGCTCTGCTCTGCTCAGAGCTCACCTCCAATCCTGCCTCCAGCTCTGCTGTCCCCAGCAGCAGCAGGACACAGAGCTGCTGCAGAGAGCCCAGAGGAGGCCACAAGGCTGCTGCCAGGGCTGGAGCAGCTCTGCTGGGAGCACAGGCTGAGGGAGCTGGGGCTGTGCAGCCTGCAGAGGAGAAGGCTCCAGGGGCACCTCAGAGAAGGGTAGACTGAGAGTGGACAGTAGGAAGAAGTTCTTTAGTACAAGAGTGGCAGAACACTGTGCAGGCTGTCCTGGGGAGTGGTGGAGGCCTCATCCCTTTAGGAGGTGTTCCAGAATGGTGTGGCCATGGCACTTGGGGCCATGGTTTGATGGCCATGGGGGGATTTGGTTCAAGAGGACACAGACTCAAGCTGCACCAGGGGAGGTTTAGGCTGGAGGTGAGGAGAAAGTTCTTCCCAGCAAGAGGAATTGGCCACTGGGATGTGCTGCCCAGGGAGGTTGTGGAGTCCCCATCCCTGGAGGTGTTCAAGAGGGGATTGGATGTGGCACTTAGAGCCATGGTTTAGCTGTCAGGAGGTGTTAGGTATTAGGCCATAGGTTGGACTTGATGATCTCTGAGGTCTTTTCCAGTCTGGTTGATGCTGTGGTTGGACTGGCTGCTCTCAGAGGCTTTTTCCAACCCAAAGCATTCTGTGATTCACTGAGTGCTTGTGGTAGGAAGAATGTTTTGGAAGAAACATCACTAAGGGATGGGGAAGTGGAAAGAGAGCAGCTGAAGTTTAGAGACAGGATGTTTTGCTCTGCCTAGGGAGGAATTGCATTGCAGGAACTTTAAAGGGGGGGAGCATTACAGGAGATTAAAAATGAGAATTAAGAAGAAAGAAACCAAATGAATCCCAGAATGGTCTGGTTGGAAGGGACCTCCAAAGGTCATCCAATCCAACCCCCCCTGCACTCAGCAGGGACATCTCCAACCAGATCAGAGACCTGTCCAGCCTCACCTTCAATATCTCCAGGGATGGAGCCTCAACCACCTCCCTGGGCAACCTGCTGCAGGGCTCCAGCAGCCTCCTGGTGCAGAACTGGAGACTGCCTGGGGAGGAAAGGCTGAGAGCCCTGGGGATGTTCAGCCTGCAGAGGAGAAGGCTGAGAGGGATCTGATCAATGGCTATCAAGAGCTGAGGGCTGGGGGTCAGGAAGGAAGGGCCAGGGCCAGGCTCTGCTCAGCTGCACCCTGGGATAGGACAAGAGGCAATGGATGGAAAGTGCAGCCCAGGAAGTTGCAGCTCAGCAGGAGGAGGAACTTCTGCCCTGGGAGGCTGCCAGAGGCCTGGAGCAGGCTGCCCAGAGAGGTTGTGGAGTCTCCTTGTCTGGAGCCTTTGCAGCCCTGTCTGGATGTGTTCTGTGTGCCCTGTGCTGGGTTCTCTGCTCCTGCTCTGGCAGGGACCTTGGACTGGAAGCTCTCCAGAGGTCTCTTCCAACCCCTAACCTCCTGTGAGCCTGTGAACATCCTAGGGTTAAGAACTGGAATCCCCTAGCAGAAGTCAAGCCTGGACTTAACAAAGCATTACAAATCCTTGAGGTTGGTAAAGCCCTCTCTAGATCACCAAGTCCAACCTGCTCCCCAACCCCTCCACAGGCACTGGCTGTCTCAAAGCAAGTTAGGGTTGCTGGAAGGTTTGGGTGGCTTCCTCTTTCTCTCTGTGGCTGGATTGTGGTGTGGTTTTCTTTTGCAGAGCTCTCCCAGCAGCAATTCCAGCAACAATAAACTCCCAGGCAGAGATGTTGTTAGCTCCTAAGATCTGATTTTCTCTCTGTGTTATAAACCCCTTCCCCCCTTGTGGTTCCCCTGACAAATGGAGAGATATGATGCTTTATGACACCCAAACTGTGGCCCTTAAAGCCTCTCAGATTGATGGCAGCAGGCTGAGAGGAAGCAGCAGAACATCCCTCAGCCATAAAAATGCCAGGGAGGAGCTCAAGATGAAATGGAAGTTCAGGTGGTTTTGTGTCCCCTCCAAAGGGGGGACAAGCAACCCCTCCTCATTCAGAGAGGCAGGAAAAGGGAAAGGCTAATGGATGGCTCTGAGATATTGATGTGCTTGCCAGCAGTGGATTGCAGCTCTGCTTGCTGCACTCTTCCCCTTCCCCCTGCAGTGCTGAAGTGAGTGAGGAGAGGGGGAGGAAAAAAAGAAGGGAGTGAGCAGAGCTTTTACTGGGAAGTCCTTCCTTGTGAAGTGGAGGCAGGAGGAGCTGTCCCACGGTTCACACTGCTCCCTGCCCCTCAGCAAGAGGAGCTGGGCCACAGAGAGGATGGCCCTGGGTCCTTCTGTCTCCTCACTGCTCCTCTGCTGCCATTTGCAGGGCACTCCTGGCTTTCTTGTAGCCCACAGTCAAAAGGCAGCCCCAAGGCACTCCTTGGATCCCAGTTAAAGGAGTTTTTTACCCCCCAGTGAAAAGGCAGCCCCAGGGCACTCCTGGTCCCCTGTTAAAGGAGTTCTGCACCCCCAGGTAAAAAGGCAGCCCCAGGGCACTCCTGGTTCCCTGTTAAAGGAGTTCTGCACCCCCAGGTAAAAAGGCAGCCCCAGGGCACTCCTGGTTCCCTGTTAAAGGAGTTCTGCACCCCCAGGTAAAAAGGCAGCCCCAGGGCACTCCTGGTTCCCTGTTAAAGGACATTTATTTTCTTTTTCCACACTTTTGTTCCCCTTCTGTATTTTTCCTTTTTTCCATTTCCAGCATTTCTTCCATTCCCATTTTTGTTCCACTTCTGTATCCTTCCTTTTCTATTATTATTTCCACTTATTTTTTCCCCCATTTCTATTTTTATTCCACTTTTGTGTTTTTCCTTTTTTTCCCCATGTCTATTTTTTCCATTTCCATTTTTCCCCATTTTTGTTTGTCTTCCCCTTTTGTATTTTTCCTTTTATTTCCCATTGCTTTTTTTTTTTATTTCCATTTTTTCATTTCCTTTTTTTTTTGTTCCACTTCTCCATCTTTGTTTTTTTTCATTTCCACTTTTTTTCCATTTCCATTTTTGTTCCACTTTTGTATTTTTCGGTTTTTTCCCCATTTCCATTTTGCCATTCTCATGTTTTTCATTCCCACTTTTTCCCCCACATTTTTCCTTTCCCCCCCTTTTCCATATTTTCCATTTCTGTATTTTTGCATTCCTTTTTTTTTTTTGTTCCCATCATTTTTCCTTTTTCCCCCTTTTCCACATTTTCCATTCCCACATTTTTTTCCATTTCCATTTTTCTTCCACATTTTTCCTTCTTCCTCTTTTCCATATGACAGGCTGGAGAGGTGGGCACAAGCCAACCTCAGGAGGTTCAACAAGACCAAGGGCAGGGTCCTGCAGCTGGGTCGAGGCAACCCCAGGCACAAATCCAGGCTGGGTAGGGACTGGCTGGAAAGCAGCCCTGAGGAGAGAGACTTGGGGGTGCTGGGGGAGGAGCTCAACAGGAGCTCTCAGTGAGCACTTGCAGCCCACAAAGCCAATCAGAGCCTGGGCTGCATCAGGAGAAGTGTGGCCAGCAGGGCAAGGGAGGTGATTCTCCCCCTCTGCTCAGCTCTGGGGAGACCCCACCTGGAGTACTGTGTCCAGTTCTGGAGCCCCTATTACAAGAGGGATCTGGAGGTGCTGGAAGGTGTCCAGAGAAGGGCCAGGAGGATGAGCAGAGGTCTGGAGCTGCTCTGCTGTGAGGACAGACTGAAGGAGTTGAGGTTGTGCAGGCTGGAGAAGAGAAGGCTCCCAGGTGACCTCATTGTGGCCTTCCAGTATCTGAAGGGGGCTACAGGAGGGCTGGGGAGGGACTGCTCAGGATCTCAGGTAGTGATAGGGCTAGGGGGAATGGAATGAAGCTGGAGGTGGGGAGATTCAGGCTGGAGGTGAGGAGGAAGTTCTTCCCCATGAGAGTGGTGAAGCCCTGGAATGGGTTGTCCAGGGAGGTGGTTGGGGCATCGTCCCTGGAGGTGTTTAAGCCCAGGCTGGATGAGGCTGTGGCCAGGCTGATCTAGTGTGGGGTGTCTCTGCCCATGGCAAGGGGGTTGGAACTGGATGATCCTTGTGGTCCCTTCCAACCCTGACTGATACTATGATACTATGATACTATTTTCCCTTTCCCGTATTTTCCATTCCCACATTTTTCATTCCCATTTTTGTTCCATATTTTTTCTTTCCCCCCATTCCCATATCTTCCATTCCCATATTTTCCATTCACCTTTTTTTTTCCACTTTTCCCCTTTTCCATATTTTCCCTTCCCCTATTTTTTCCATTCTCATTTTTGTTCTATATTTTTTCCTTCCTTTCCCTTTTCCATCCTTTCCATATTTTCCATTTTTATCTATTTCACCCTTTTTTCCCCCCATTCTCACATCTATTTTCCCATTCCCATTTTTCTTCCCTTATTTCCCTCTTTCCCCCTCGCCCCCCACCCTCCCCCCCCCCCCCCCCCCTTTCCCGTATCTTTCATTCCCGTATTTGTCTCTCTCCATTCCCATCCCTCCCGCCGTCACCTCCAGCAGGGACATTTGCATCACTCTAAGTGCAGAGCAAAGGAGGTCCTTTAAATGCCTTCCTTGTTTCCCCCTCTCTCTCTCTCTCTCTCTGCCAGCGCCAAAGAGCCTTCACACTGCTGCGCTTTGCTCCCTCCGCCCGAGAGAGCCTTTCCTCTGCTCCTTCCCAATTCTTTCCCTCTCTTTGGATTTGCATCGCCTCCTCCGCTTGTTTAAGCGATTCCAGCCTCTTCGGGGATGCGTCTTTTCCCATTCATTCGCGTTCCTTCTTTCTCGTCTCTTCTCCCCGCGGTGATTGATTGCCATCTGGGGGCACCACAGGAACCCACCCAGCCCTGCCGCCGCTTCTCCTCCCCTTTAGCTGCTGTTGTCTGCGGGGTCAGAGACGCCAAGGCGTGGAAGTCACTTTAGCTCTCAGCTTCCAGACCCTCTCGGCCGGCCAAGCCTCTTAATTACTCCGCTTGAGCAGCAAGCATGCGAACAGCAGATTTGGTTAAGGTCCTGGGCTGCCGCCCGCCGCCCGTAACCTCCTCCCGAAGCGCAGCCTCAGGCTGCGGCGCATCCATTAGGCTGGAAGGATGAAGATTCCCAAGCGGCCCCCGGTGCCTTCGCCTTTTTTTTCCCCCACCAATCCCCCTGCCACCCACCAATCCTCTCAGTGCTTTCTCTGCGTGTAGGGAGTGCTCAGAGCTAATCAGGTCAATGATCATCTCCCGGCTCAGGGGACGTGACAGGAGCCTATCACAGGCACTTAGAGCATCTTCCAGACCCCCGGCGCGCCGGCTGAGGAGCTCCCGTTAAGGAGCATCGCCTCGGTTGCTTCTTCACTCCCCAGCAGCCTGTGAGGATTTCAGCTTCTCTTTCTTTCTCTCTCCTTTAGCCGCTGAAGAGTTCAACATCACCCAACCCCCCAAAAAAGGCAAGAGCAGGATGCAGCTCCCCGGAGGGTGCTGAGTTGAAACTTCGATTCACATCCCCCCGAAATCGGTGTGGTTTGGATTGATAAACTCCAGCAGCTGAGGTTTGGGTCGATCACAACTCCAGCTTCGAGCAGAGGAAGGATTCCCGGCAAGGTAAGCGGCTGCTTTGAGCTGCCTGTTTTGCATCCCGCTGGATTTCTGCATTGGAAGTTCAGACTGAGTGAACGCTGCAGCAAGGGAACCCACGCCCGGGGGTGGGGGTCAGGAAAGGGTTGGTGAAAGAGCGCTCAGGGCTTGGAATGTGCTGCCCAGGGAGGTTGTGGAGTCCCCAAGCCCTGGCTGTGTTCCAAGGTGGTTTGGATGTGGTGCTCGGGGCTGTGATTTAGGAGGAGTAGGGTTCTGGGTTGGACTCGGTGATGCCCTGGGGGTGGGGGGGGGGGTGTCTTTTTCAACCTGAATGTTGATTGTGTGGCCCAGCCTGCAGCTCCCCTCCGGAGGGCTTTGGGTGGGAAGCAGCCCCTGAACGGCTGCAGTTGTTTTCCAGCCGGTGGCTCTCTGAAGCATGCCTTCACCTCCCATCCCCCCTCTCCCCCCCCAAAATCGAAATGAAACATTAGAAAGGTGCCAGGGGGGGTGAGAAGGGAGGAGGAAAGGGTAAGCTACACTTATTCTTTCCCCACCCCCACCCCCCCGGTGATTGATTGATTTGTTTGTGCTTAATATTGTTGCTTGTGCTTAATGCACTTATTAGTGCTCAATATTTACTTGTGCTTAATATTGGTGCTTAAGTCTCTTATTAGTGCTTAAGGCTCTTAGTCCTGCTTAAGGCTTGTGCTTAAGGCTTGTGCTTAATACTCTTGTTAGTGCTTAATATTCATCTGTGCTTAATAGACTTGTTAATGCTTAATACTTATTAGGGCTTAGTACACTTATTAGGGCTTAATACTAGTGCTTAATGAACTTACTAGTGCTTAACATTTATTAGTGCTCAATACTTATTAGTGCTCAATAAATCTACTTAGCACAATTGTCTGTGCTCAGCACAATTCTTTGTGCTAAGTGCAATGATTAATTCTTAGGGCAATTGTTTGGCCTCAGAGCATTTGGTTGGTCTGAGGATATTTGGTTGGTCTGAGGATGTTTGTCTGCATTTAGTGCATTTGTTTGTTCCTGGGGCATTTATTTGGGCTCAGTATATTGATTTGTTTGGTTGGTTGGTTTCTCACTGTGTTTGTTTGGGTTTAGTTCATTTCCTTCTTTTTAGAGCCTTTATTTGATCTTAGTGCATTTGTTTGTTCTTAGTGCATTTGTCTGTCCTTGGGGCACCTTAGCTGTCCTTGGGGCATCTGTTTGGTCTTAGCATATTTACTGGATTTTAGTGCATTTACTTGTCCTTACTGTATATATTTGTTCTTAGAGTATTTAGTTGTCCTTAGTTGCTTTGGGGGCCTTTGGTTGCTTTGGGGGCCTTTGGTTGCTTTGGGGGCCTTTGGGTGCCTTTGGTTGCTGTGGGGGCCTTTGGTTGCTTTGGGGGCCTTTGGTTGCTTTGGGGGCCTTTGGGGGCCTTTAGCTGCCTTTGGGGGCCTTAGGGGGCCTTTAGCTGCCTTAGGGGGCCTTTAGCTGCTTTGGGGGCCTTTGGGTGCCTTAATTTCCTTTCCAACACAGCAGCTAGAAAGCCAAAACCAGAACAAGTACATGATGCTAAAACTTCCCCCCTGCATAAGGAGCAGCCCTTTGCAAGTAGGGACCCAAAAGGCTTCAAAGGCCTGTGCTGGGTTCTGCATTTTGGCCACTCCAACCCCAGGCAGTGCTATAGGCCGGGGTCAGAGTGGCTGAGAGCAGCCAGGCAGGGAGGGACATGGGGGTGCTGGTGGACAGCAGCTGAGCATGAGCCTGCAGTGTGCCCAGGTGGCCAAGAGGGCCAAGGGCATCCTGGCCTGCATTAGGAACAGTGTGGCCAGCAGGAGCAGGGAGGTCATTCTGCCCTGTGCTCAGCACTGCTCAGGCCACACCTGGAGTCCTGTGTCCAGTTCTGGGCTCCTCAGGTTAGGAAAGATGTTGAGCTGCTGGAAGGTGTCCAGAGAAGGGCAACAAAGCTGGGGAGGGGTCTGGAGCCCAGCCCTGTGAGGAGAGGCTGAGGGAGCTGGGGTTGCTTAGCCTGGAGAAGAGGAGGCTCAGGGGAGACCTTCTTGCTCTCTCCAACTGCCTGAAGGGAGGTTGTAGCCAGGAAGGGGTTGGTCTCTTCTCCCAGGCAGCCAGCAGCAGAACAAGAGGACACAGTCTCAAGCTGTGCCAGGGGAGGTTCAGGCTGAAGGTGAGGAGAAAGTTCTTCCCAGCAAGAGAGCTTGGCCATTGGGATGTGCTGCCCAGGGAGGTGGTGGAGTCCCCATCCATGGAGGTGGTCAAAAAGGGATTGGATGTGGCACTTCTACTTCCCTTCCAACCCTGACTAATACTATGATACTGTGATACTTGAAGCCATGGTTTAGTTGTCAGGAGGTGTTAGGTATTAGGTAATAGGTTGGACTTGATGATCTCTGAGGTCTTTTCCAACCTTATTGACTCTATGGCTCTATGACTCTATTCCAAACCCACCTGTTTGTGTTCTTGTGTGACCTGCTCTAGGTGCTCCTGCTCTGGCAGAGGGGTCATGGACTGGATAAGCTTTAGAGGTCCCTTTCAGCCCCTAACATTCTGTGATTTAAGCAGAGATTGTGGTGGCCTTCAGCTTTGAGAGCACAACACGTTTCAGAGCAGCCTCCACAGCAGATGAAATGACTTGGATGAGTAGTTTTTCTGTTTCCAAATTTAGATCAGGTTTCATATCCTTTTCCTGCCCACATCTACTCACTGACCTCATTAATGGCCGTGTCCAGTACATTAAATCTGCTCACAGAATGCAGCTGTGGCTGATTTAGTCATAGATTCATTGAATGGTTTGGCTTGGAAGGGACCTTAGAGATCACCCAGCTCCAACTCCCCTGCCATGGGCAGAGACACCTCCTGCCAGTCCAGGTTGCTCAAGGCCTCATCCAAGCTGGCCTTCAACACCTCAATATGTCACTGAAATGATTAATTAAGGAAGCAGAAGTCAGGCCCTGCCCCACCTTATCTTTTACAGCATACAAGTGCTGAGCATTGCACCTCTGGGTGGTGTCTTTCTTCCCTACCCTTCTTCTTTCCAGATCTGCCCTGATGATCCTGGTTGCCACAGCTGCAGCAGCTATTTGAGGTGGTTCCCTACTTTCTGCTGGGCTGCTTCCCTTCTCCTCTTTTACATCCAAATAGCATTGAGGAATAGCTCCTTCAGACCTCTGTGGCATTCTTTCTTCCCAGCAAGAGAGATTGGCCACTGGGATGTGCTGCCCAGGGAGGTGGTGGAGTCCCCATCCCTGGAGGTGTTCAAGAAGAGCCTGGATGAGGGGGGAAAAAATTGGAAGATAAAAGGAGAAAAATGGAAGATAAAAGGGAGAAAAGTGGAAGATAAAGGGAGAAAAGTGGAAGATAAAGGGGAAAAAATGGAAGATAAAGGGGGGAAATGGAAGATAAAGGGGGGAAATGGAAGATAAAAGGGAAAATAATTGAAAGATAAAGGGAGAAAAAATTGAAGATAAAGGGAAAAATGGAAGACAAAAGGGAAAAGAATTGAAAGATAAAGGGAGAAAAACAGAAGATAAAGGGAGAAAAACAGAAGACAAAGGGAGAAAAAATGGAAGATAAAAGGGAAAAAATGGAAGATAAAAAGGAAAATAATTGAAAGATAAAGGGAGAAAAACAGAAGATAAAGGGAGAAAAAATGGAAGATAAAAGGGAAAAAATGGAAGATAAAAGGGAAAATAATTGAAAGATAAAAGGGAAAATAATTGAAAGATAAAGGGAGAAAAACTGGAAGATAAAGAGAGAAAAAATGGAAGATAAAAGGGAAAAATTTGGAAGATAAAAGGGAAAAAATTGGAAGATAAAAGAGGAAAAAATGGAAGATAAAATGGGAAAAGAATTGGAAGATAAAAGGGAAAAATTGGAAGATAAAATGGAAAAATTGGAAGATAAAAGGGAAAATAATTGAAAGACAAAGGGAGAAAAATAGAAGATAAAAGGGAAAAAAATGGAAGATAAAAGAGAAAAAATGGAAGATAAAGGAGAGAAAAAAAGAAAGATATAGGGAAAAAAATGAAAGAATGGAACAAAAAAATTTGAAAGAGAAAGGAAAAATAGTTGAAAGGCAAAGGGAAAAAATGAAAGATAAAGGGGGAAAATGGAAGATGAAAGGGAAAAAATGGAAGATAAAAGGAAAAATAATTGAAAGATAAAGGGTACAAAAAATGGAAGATAAAGGGAAAAAATGGAAGATAAAAGGAAAGAAAAAAAGAAAGATAAAGGAAGAAAAAAAAAAAGATAAGGGGGAAAAAATGAAAGATAAAGGGAAAAAAAATTAAAGATAAAGGGGAAAAAATTGAAAGCTAAAGGGAAAGACAAAGGAAAAAACCTTCAGAGGATATGTTCATGAAATATCAATTTCGTGTTACAAAAAAGGCCAAAAGGGGGCAAGGCAAAACAGCCAACTCGGTTACCTGCAGCTGTGCTGAAGTGCAGCCCCTTCCCGGGGCCAGGGCTGGGATTCGCTGCAGTCAGAGCCACCGCAAATATTTGCTGGTCCCCCGCAGGGGTTTGAGCCACGTTGTTTGCTCAGCTTTCCAACCCTGCTGTGCAGGGCATGCCAGCGACATCTTTCTAGGGGAAAGCAAAACCAAACAGGGGCAGGGGAAGGGAGAAGCGCTTCACAAACAGCTTGGCAGGAGACTAGGAAGCGTTAAGCGGCAGCAGGTAGTGGCAGCAGCTCAGCCTGCCCCTGAGACAGCAGCAGCTCAGATCCCCCCGAGGCAGGGGAAGGAGACGAGGCTGTAATTACTGTCTGCCATTCTTAGGGGAAAGACATTTACTGCTCCCGTCCTCCGCAAGCAGCGCAGCCTCCAGCCCTCTGCCCTCCACCAATCCCTTAACCCAGACTATCAATCCAGACACCCTGGCTGGCCAGCCTCACCTTGGCTATCTCCAGGCAGGAGGCTTCCACCACCTCCTTGGGCAACCTGTGCCAGGTTCTCACCAACCTCATGGGCAACAACTTCTTCCTCACAACCAATCTCAATCTAACCACTTCTAGTTTTGCTCCATCCCCCCTGCTCCTATCCCTCCTGACATCCTAAAACATCCCTCCCCAGCTTTCTTGGAGCCCCCTGCAGAGCCTGGAAGGCCACAATGAGGTCTCCCTGGAGCCTTCTCCTCTCCAACCTGCACAACCCCAACTCCCTCAGTCTGTCCTCACAGCAGAGCAGCTCCAGCCCTCTGCTCCTCCTCCTGGCCCTTCTCTGGACACCTTCCAGCTCCTCCAGAGCCTTCCTGGCACAGAGGCTCCAGAACTGGCCCCAGAGCTGCAGCTGTGGTCTCAGCAGAGTGGATCAGAGGGGCAGAATCCCCTCCCTGGCCCTGCTGGCCACACTTCTCTTGCTGCAGCCCAGGCTCTGCTTGGCTCTCTGGGCTGCCAGTGCTCACTGCTGGCTCCTGCTGAGCTTCTCCTCCCCCAGCACCCCCATGGTTCCGTTCTGCTCAGATGCTTTTATTCTGCTTCTGTCTTTTCACTCCTTATACATTTTCATTCTGTTTCTATACTTTTATTCTTAGAGGTCTGATGCATTTGCAGGAGCCAAACCACTGAGAGCTATGCCAGGGGATGATCCAAAAAGGGAATGCAATGGCAGGGCCTCAGGATCGATTGTGGAGGCAATCATGTTAGCTCTCTTAATTATTCAACCCCTAATTACAGCTGTGTTGGCCCAATTAGTGCAGAACACAAGGCTAATGTTAGGGTTGGGTGGTTGCTCAGCATCTGTGCCCAAGTCAGAGGCATCTGTTGCTGGGTGGTGGAGTGATGGGAAGTGTCAGCTCCCCAGCTGTGAAGGGAACAAAGCTCTGCAAAGCCAAGCTGGAGCCAGCTCAAGGACTTAGCAGACTTGGGGGTCAGTGGAAAGCTTCTGGCACATGGGGAGGCTCTAGCTGGCTCCTGTCACCTAGTGGAAGCTGAAGTCCAGGAAGTCCTTCCAACAATGCAGGGAGCTGCAGAGGAGAGATTTGCAGGTGGCTTTCCTGTCCCTGCTGCAAAGGGTTGGAACTGGATGATCCCTGAGGTCCCTTCCAACCCCAACATTCCTGTGGTTCTATGATTCTTTGCCTTTCCTTGAGGACATCATAAGCTGTTCAGGCTCTGCCACCTCTGTGGGTGGCTGCAGGGTCACTACAGGCAGACACAAGGATCAGATAATTCTTTTGGCTGGAAGAGAGCTCTAAGATCTTAGAGTCCAGGCAGCAACCCAACCCTACCATGGCCACCAAACCATGGCCCCCAGTACCATGGCCACAAGTTGCTTGAACCCCTCCAGCCATGGGGACTCCACCACCTCCCTGGGCAGCCTCTGCCAATCCCTGACCACTCTTGATCCAAAGAATCTTTTGCTCCACTCCAACCTCAGCCTCCCCTGGCACAACCCCAGGCCATTTCCACTCCTATCACCTGAGACTAGGGACCAGAGCCCAACCCCAGCTCACTGCAGCCTCCTCTCAGAGAGCTGCAGAGAGCAAGGAGGTCTCCCTCAACCTCCTCTTCTCCACACTGAACACCCCCAGCTCCCTCAGCTGCTCCTCCCCAGCCCTGTGCTTCAGACCCTTCCTCAGCTTGGTTGCCCTTTTCTAGTACTGCTGCAGCTCCTCAATGTCCTTCTGGGAGTGAGAGACCCAAAACTATATGAGTGGAGTCCCTCAGGGGTCAGTCCTGGGACGAGGCTTAGTCAACATCTTTCTTGGTACCATGGACAGAGGCACTGAGTGCAGCCTCAGCAGGTTTGCTGATGACACCAAGCTGTGTGGTGCAGCAGACACAGGCTGGAGGGAAGGGATCCATCCAGAGGGACCTGGACAGGCTGCAGAGCTGAGCCCAGGACAACCTCAGGAGGTTCAACAAGACCAAGGGCAAGGTCCTGCAGCTGGCTCAGGGCAATGCCAGGCACTGATAAAGGCTGGGCAGGGACTGGCTGGAGAGCAGCCCTGAAGAAAAGGACCTGGGGGTGCTGGGGGAGGAGAAGCTCAGCAGGAGTCAGCAGGGAGCACTTGCAGCCCAGAGAGCCAAGCAGAGCCTGGGCTGCAGCAAGAGAAGTGTGGCCAGCAGGGCCAGGGAGGGGATTCTGCCCCTCTGATCCACTCTGCTGAGACCACAGCTGCAGCTCTGGGGCCAGTTCTGGAGCCTCTCTTGCCAGGAAGGATCTGGAGGAGCTGGAAGGTGTCCAGAGAAGGGCCAGGAGGAGGAGCAGAGGGCTGGAGCTGCTCTGCTGTGAGGACAGACTGAGGGAGTTGGGGTTGTGCAGGTTGGAGAGGAGAAGGCTCCAGGGACACCTCATTGTGGTCTTCCAGGATCTGCAGGCTCCAAGAAATCTGGGGAGGGACTTTTGAGGGTGTCAGGGAGTGATAGGAGCAGGGGGGATGGAGCAAAACTAGCAATGGGTAGATGAAGATTGGCTGTGAGGAAGAAGTTGTTGCCCGTGAGGTTGGTGAGAGCCTGGCACAGGTTGCCCAGGGAGGTGGTGGAAGCCTCCTGCCTGGAGGTGTTTGCAGCCAGGCTGGATGTGGCTGTGAGCAACCTGCTGTGGTGTGAGGTGTCCCTGCCCATGGCAGGGGGGGTGGGGCTGGCTGAGCCTTGATGTCCCTTCCACCCCTCACAGCTCTGTGATGCTATTCTAATTCTCTTGTTGTTGAGGTTGTTACTACCAAGGCCAGACAGGGAGAGGACTTTTTAACGCTTCTGACTTTTTCTTCCTGGTTGCACTCCTTGCCAGCATGGCCTGCAGAGATGTGAGGACCTTCCTGCTGCTCCCAGGGCTGTGTTTAATATTTATGCCCTCATTAACATTTAATGGCAGCCTGTAAACCTTAATGAAAGGTAATCAATTGGCAGCAAGGAAAGAAAGGGAACCCAAAAGGTGAACCTTCAAGCCTAAGCTGGGCTGCAGGAGCTCCTGACCTACTTCTGAATCCTCTGCCCCTTTTGGCACTTCATTTGCATTGCTTTCAACTCTCTTTCCCACCCCCCTCCTTCATTCACATCTGACCAAGTGCAGCTGGAGGAAGGCTCAGATTCCTTCTGGTCTGGATGATGTTTTTAGTTTGGGAATAAAGCAGAGAGTTTGGGGCTGTGAGAGCAGCTCTGGGGAGAAGGGGCTGGGAGTGCTGGGGGGCAGCAAGGTCTGCAGGGGACAGCAATGTGCCCTGGGGGCCAAGAAGGCCAAGGGGGTCCTGGGGGCATTCAGAGGAGTGTGGGCAGCAGAGCCAGGGAGGTTCTCCTTCCCCTCTGCTCTGCCCTGCTCAGACCTCACCTGGAATATTGCATCCAGCTCTGGGCTGCCCAGCTCAGGAGGGACAGGGATCTGCTGGAGAGAGTCCAAGAGAGGGCTGAAAGGATGACGAAGGGACTGGAGACTGCCTGGGGAGGAGAGGCTGAGAGGCCTAGGGCTGTTCAATCTGGAGAGGAGAAGGCTCCCAGGAGACCTAATTGTGGCATTCCAGGATCTGAAGAGGGCTCCAAGAAAGCTGGGGAGGGACTTTTGAGGGTGTCAGGGAGGGATAGGAGCAGGGGGGATGGAGCAGAACTAGAAGTGGGGAGATTGAGATTGGCTGTGAGGAAGAAGATGTTCCCCATGAGGGGGGTGAGAGCCTGGCACAGGCTGCCCAGGGAGGTGGTGGAAGCCTCATCCCTGGAGGTGTTTGCAGCCAGGCTGGATGTGGCTGTGAGCAACCTGCTGTGGTGTGAGGTGTCCCTGCCCATGGCAGGGGGTTGGGGCTGGCTGAGCCTTGAGCTCCCTTCCAACCCTCCTGATTGTATAAGCAGAGAAGGAGCCCTGTGCAGTGCTCAGCCCTTAGCTGTGTGCCTGAGTGCTTTGGCTGTCAGCTTCCTCTCCTACTGTGTCACCTGCAGACTTCTCCTTCCCTTTTCTCCCCTCCCAGGGACAGTGTGACCTGCATGGGGATGCTCTCCCTAAACAACTCAGCCATTCCGGTGGGCTGCCTGCCTTGTGAAGACAGCAGCTGAGGAGTGATGAGGCAGGGGCACTGCTCCAGCAGAGTGCACTCAGAAATCATCCTGACACAGCTTAGGTCTTGGGCTGGGCTGGGGAATGGCTTTGGCTGTGGGATTTATTGCAACCCCTCCACCTCCCTTCCCTTTCAAGGTCGATTTCCCATGTAGAATGAATCTTCCATGACAGGAGGGGAGGAAAGTGCAAGCTGCTTACTTTTTTGGGGGGTGAGGGGGGTCAGAATGGGCTCCTGAGTGCAGGGAAGGAGATTGCAGCAGGGAAGTGCTGCTCCCACTGCCACCAGCCAGGCCAGCAGGGACTGAGGGGCAGAGGATCAAGCTGCAGGTCTTCCCCCTGGGGCTCACTGGGAATGATGTTGGAAGGCATCTTGGCCTGCACCAGGAAGAAGAACTAAGGGTTGAATTCTGCCCTGTGCTGAGCCACTCCTCACAGCTTGGTGCCATCAGCAAACCTGCTGCCAGTGCCCTCTGTGCCCTCAGCCAGGAGGTTGATGAATAGGTTGAACAGAACTGGTGCTAGGACTGACCCCTGAGGGACTCCCCTCACAGGAAGGAGCAGACTGTGGCCACAGAGGTGATCAGAGGGCTGGAGCAGCTCTCCTGTGAGGGCAGGATGAGAGAGTTGGGGCTGCAGCACAAGGGAGGCTCAGCAGCCATCGAGGTCTCCACCTAGACTCCATCCTGCTGGCCGCAGCTCTCTGGCTTCTCCCCTTCAACCATTTCCCATCCATCTCAGCACCCAAGCCCCATTTTGGAGAGGTCTTCTCCCTCCCACCTTGAGCCTCCTGCTTCTTTCCTCCCCATCCTTTGGGGAGCTGCAGTTCAGGCTGGCGCTGTTCATTAGCAGCTGAGCTTCCTGCTGCTTCAGTCAGGGCAACAGGGAAAAGGCTTTTGGAGATGGAGAGAGCTCTCTTTCATTCAGCACCATTCCTTTAGCCCCTGCTTTAACAGAGAGAGGTAGAAAAATGTCACCAAAATAGCACTGAATGGCACAATTTGGCTCTTGATTGACACAGAGTGCAGCAGCCTCTCTCCTGTTGGTTTTTTTCATCCCTTCCCAGTCTGAAAGGTTTCTTCACAGTGAGAAATGTCATTTTTGATCTCCAGCTCTTCCTTCCAAAGCCATGTGACTTGGGCTGCCTCCACCTGCGGGGCTGAAGGGCTGCTAAATGAGCTGTTAATGGTTCCCAGCTCTGCCCTGCCGCGGGGAGGAAGGTGCAGAAGTTGCCTTTGGTCTGCCAGGAGGTTTTGTGGGGTCTGCAGGGAAATGTGAAGCCTTCAGACAGAGAGCAAGGCTGTAGGAGGCCATAATGAAGTGCCTGGGGGGCAGCAAGCTCTGCATGGGACAGCAATGTGCCCTGGGGGCCAAGAAGGCCAAGGGGGTCCGGGGGGGCATGCAGAGGAGTGTGGGCAGCAGAGCCAGGGAGGTTCTCCTCCCCTTCTATTCTGCCCTGCTCAGACCTCACCTGGAATATTGCATCCAGCTCTGGGCTGCCCAGCTCAGGAGGGACAGGGATCTGCTGGAGAGAGTACAGGGGAGGGTACAAGGATGAGGAAGGGAGTGGAGACTGCCTGGGGAGGAGAGGCTGAGAGCCCTGGGGGTGTTCAGTCTGGAGAGAAGAAGGCTGAGAGGGATCTGATCAATGTCTATCAATAGCTGAGGGCTGGGGGTCAGGAAGGAAGGGATAGGGCCAGGCTCTGCTCAGCTGTACCCTGGGATAGGACAAGAGGCAATGGATGGAAACTGCACCTGGATCTGGGCTTGGGGTTGCCCTGAGCCAGCTGCAGGACCTCCCATGGAGTCTTTATATAGGAAGTTGAAGAGGGAACTGTGAGTGAGGAGAAGTCAACTCTGGCAGGCTGCTTGCATCCAGCCTAGCTGCTGCTTTTTCCTGGCTAAATGACCCTAGGGAAGGTTTCTGAATCCCAGGAGGCACAGAGAGGCTCTCAGAATGAAGACAAACCTGGGTGACACCTGGGGGTGGGTGGGGGAAGGGAAAAACGAAACCCAGCTTATCTTTCACTGCTCCTCTGAGTGGAATGAAAGGATTGAGGGTGGCAACAGTGCTAGGGAGAGCAGGGGATTCTTCTCTGCTCAGTGGGTGAAATGTTTATGGATGAGCCCTGGGAGGTAGGAATTGGTGCTCTGATTTTCAGGCATCTTTGTGTGAGACAGGAAAAAAAAGGGAAGGGAGGTGGAAAAAAAAAGGGAGGAAAATGATTCTGTGGAGTTTTCAGATCCAAGCTTTAACCTCAGGCACAATGCAAGGAGACAGAGAGAGACTGAAGCAGGGGGAAGGTCTTCTTGGAGCTGATGCTGTCTGCTAGAAGGAATCTGCTCTGCTGTGGCAAGCAGGAGGAGTGGAGTGCAAGCAGCAGTTGGGTTGGTGTTGGACTGGATGAGCTTAGAGGTCATGGCCATGGCACTTGGGGCCATGGTTTGGTGGCCATGGTGGGGTTGGGTTGGTGTTAGACTGGATGAGCTCAGAGGTCATGGCCATGGCACTTGGGGCCAGGGTTTGGTGGCCATGGTGGGGTTGGGTTGGTGTTGGACTGGATGAGCTTAGAGGTCATGGCCATGGCACTTGGGGCCAGGGTTTGGTGGCCACGGTGGGGTTGGGTTGGTGTTGGGCTGGATGAGCTCAGAGGCCTTTTCCATCCCAGAGAACTCTCAGATTGTCTTCAACAGCCACCTAAAGATCAATATTGGCTTTGGCTGATTGTGCCCAGCTGGCTCCCAATGCACACAGGGAAACAACAGCCCCCAAACCCAAACAAACAAAGGGCAATCATTTTTTTGCCTGAAAGATCCAAGCCTAAAGACCAAAGGCAAATGGAATTGCTCTGAAAGCTTTGTCCTGCTTTAATGGGGAGGTTGTATCAGAGGAATGAGTGAGAAGGGTTTGATTTGGGGAGAAAATTACAGACCTGAAGGTTTTTCTCTTGATTTATTAGAGGGGAGGGGGGGGAAAAAAACCCCAAACCAAAACCAAAACCAACAACAAAACAAACAAAGAGAAATCAATCAGCGCTTTGGAGGAGAATTTGCAGTACTTGGCTTGGGCTCTGCTCTGGAAAACAACAACAAACACCAAACAAAAACAACAAATATATTTCTCTGGGTTTATTTCTCTTTTACCTTGAGAGAGGAACTGTTGAAGCTCTGCAGAATACAATGAGGCACCCAGGAGGGGAAGCTTTGCTACCTCCCTGAGGCTGAGGGAGATCTCAGCTCTGAGATTCAATTTAAAATAGCAACAATGATAATAATGATAATAACAAATGATAATGGTTGTAGGCAGGTGGGGGTTGGGCTCTTCTCCCAGGCAGCCAGCAGCAGAACAAGAGGACACAGTCTCAAGCTGTGCCAGGGGAGGTTCAGGATGGAGATGAGGGAAAAGTCCTTCTCAGAAAGAGGTATTGGCTATTGGGATGTGCTGCCCAGGGAGGTGGTGGAGTCACCAACCCTGGAGGTGTTCAAGAGGAGTCTGGGTGAGGCACTTGGTGCCATGCTTGAGTTGATCAGATGGTGCTGGGTGATAGGTTGGACTTGATCTCTGAGGTCTTTTTCCAAACTGGTTAATTCCTCTCCTCTCCCTCTCCTCTCCCTCTCCTCTCCCTCTCCTCTCCCTCTCCTCTCCTCTCCTCTCCCTCTCCTCTCCCTCTCCTCCTCCCTCTCCTCTCCCTCTCCTCTCCCTCTCCTCTCCCTCCTCCTCTCCCTCTCCTCTCCCTCTCCTCTCCCTCTCCTCTCCCTCTCCTCTCCCTCTCCTCTCCCTCTCCTCTCTCCTCTCCTCTCCCTCTCCTCCCCTCTCCTCTCCCTCTCCTCTCCCCTCTCCTCTCCCTCTCCTCTCCCTCTCCTCTCCCTCTCCTCTCCCTCTCCTCTCCCTCCCTCTCCCCTCTCCTCTCCCTCTCCTCTCCCTCTCCTCTCCCTCTCCTCTCCCTCTCCTCTCCCTCTCTCCCTCTCCTCTCCCTCTCCCTCTCCCTCTCCTCTCCCTCTCCTCTCCCTCTCCTCTCCCTCTCCTCTCCCTCTCCTCTCCCTCTCCTCTCCCTCTCCTCTCCCTCTCCTCTCCCTCTCCTCTCCCTCTCCTCTCCCTCTCCTCTCCCTCTCCTCTCCCTCTCCTCTCCCTCTCCTCTCCCTCTCCTCTCCCTCTCCTCTCCTCCTTCCTCTATTAAAGAAGTAATACCAGTTTGCCAACATTTCTGCTGAGACCACAGCTGCAGCTCTGGGGCCAGTTCTGGAGCCTCTGTGCCAGGAAGGATCTGGAGGTGCTGGAAGGTGTCCAGAGAAGGGCCAGGAGGAGGAGCAGAGGGCTGGAGCTGCTCTGCTGTGAGGACAGACTGAGGGAGTTGGGGGTTGTGCAGGCTGGAGAGGAGAAGGCTCCCAGGAGACCTCATTGTGGCCTTCCAGGATCTGCAGGGGGCTCCAAGAAAGCTGGGGAGGGACTTTTGAGTGTGTCAGGGAGGGATAGGAGCAGGGGAATGGAGCAAAACTAGAAATGGGTAGGTTGAGATTGGCTGTGAGGAAGAAGCTGTTGCCCATGAGGGTGGTGAGAGCCTGGCACAGGTTGCCCAGGGAGGTGGTGGAAGCCTCCTGCCTGGAGGTGTTTGCAGCCAGGGCTGGAGGTGGCTGTGAGCAACCTGCTGCAGTGTGAGGTGTCCCTGCCCATGGCAGGGGGTTGGGACTGGCTGAGCCTTGAGGTCCCTTCCAGCCCTGACAGTTCTGTGGTCTGTGCCTCCTGGAGCTGTGTCCTTTGGTAAGGTTAATTCACTTACTTTGGAAGAAGAGTTGCCTTTGGGCTGGCTCAGTGTCAATCTTTGTCCCTTGAGGCTTAAAAAGTTTATCCTTTTTCAGTCCAGCAGGGCCATGCTGTTTATCAATCACCAATACCCCTGATTGATTGGCTGGGATCTATAGCACTGCAGCTCTGCCATTATCCTCTGCCCAGGATGCTGCTCTGGGGGAGTTCAGCTGAGGTGAGGCTTCAGCAGGGGCTGGTGCAGCCTTGAAACAAGAGGCATTATTGATTCCCTCTCTCTGCCACACTTCTGCACCCTGCAGCAAGTAGACAAATTTGTGCTTATTAGCTAAAAAATAGAGCCCCAAGTATTAATAGAGTCATAGAAGTTGTTTCTTTTCATAGGTTTCAAGGAATAGCTTGGCTTGGAGAGGACCTTCAAGATCATAGAATGGGTTGGGTTGGCAGGGAGCTCAAGGCTCAGCCAGTCCCAACCCCCTGCCATGGGCAGGGACACCTCACACCACAGCAGGTTGCTCACAGCCACAGCCAGCCTGGCTGCAAACACCTCCAGGCAGGAGGCTTCCACCACCTCCCTGGGCAACCTGTGCCAGGCTCTCACCACCCTCATGGGCAACAACTTCTTCCTAACATCCAGTCCCCACATGGAGCTCTGGGTCCAGTTCTGGAGCCTCTGTGCCAGGAAGGATCTGGAGGGGCTGGAAGGTGTCCAGAGAAGGGGCCAGGAGGAGGAGCAGAGGGCTGGAGCTGCTCTGCTGTGAGGACAGCCTGAGGGAGTTGGGGTTGTGCAGGCTGGAGAGGAGAAGGCTCCCAGGAGACCTCAATTGTGGCCTTCCAGGCTCTGCAGGGGGCTCCAAGAAAGATAGGGAGGGACTTTTGAGGGTGTTAGGGAGGGATAGGAGCAGGGGAATGGAGCAAAACTAGAACTGAGTAGATTCAGTTTCACACCAGTTCAGGTTGCTCAGAGCTACATCCAGCCTGGCCTGAAAAACCTACAGGGAGGTTTGTTCCAGGGCATCCTCCTGGAGAATTTGGCTGCTGATGGGTTCAGCACCCACCAGGCAGGCAGGGACGGCCAGGAGATAGGAATGTGCTGCCCAGGGAGGTAGTGGAGTGCCCAAGGCTGGCTGTGTTGGAAGGTGGTTTGGCTGTGGTGCTTGGGGCTGTGGTTTAGGGCTGAGCCTTGCAGAGCAGGGTTTCTGGGTTGGCCTTGGGGATCCTGAGGCTCTGCTCCAAGTTGAATGTTGATGCTGTGACTTCCCCAGAGTTTGATGCCTCAGTGGCTTCTCTTTCCATCCCAGATGACCTCCTCTAAGCCTTGCTGATACTGCTCAAGCTGCCCCCGTGTGCCCCCAGAGCTGCCTGGAGCCCCAGCTGATTGCTTTCACCCAGAATATCTTTAGATTGCTCTTTTTTTCCCCTCCCCTTCTCTCTCCCCCCTGAGGACCATACAGCTGCACTTGTTTGGGCAGGATGCCTCATTTGCTCCTTGTCCTGTCACCAAACTCTCTTGGAGCAATCACTTTGTTTACGTGCTGGGGGAGGCAATTATTACAGCCTGGCTGAGGAGCTGTGAAAGGCTTTTATTATCGCGGTGCTTAGAGATGCCAAACATCATTAGGCTCCGTTGTGAGGGGACTTCATAAATATGCTGATTGCCTCCCGAGGCAGTAAATCAAACAGGTTCCGGTCTGCAACACAGCTCGGTGGCAACCTCCCCCCTGAGTGTGCTACGAGGGGAGCTGTGCTTAAAGGTGGAGGGAGGGAATCCTGCCCCTCTGCTCTGCCCTGCTGAGACCTCACCTGGAGGATGGCATCCAGCTCTGGGCTCCCCGGGTCCAGAAGGACAGGAAATTGCTGGGGAGGGGACAGCAAAGGGCTACAAAGGTGCTGAGGGGTATGGAACATTTCTGTGCTGAGGAAAGGCTGAGAGGATTGGGGCTGTTTGGGTTGGAAATGAGGCAGCCTAAGGGGGATCTGATCAGTGCTGATCAACACTGCAAGTCTGCGTGCCAGGAGGATGGGACCAGGCTGTGTTCAGCGATGCCCAGGGGCAGACTAAGGGGCACAAACCTGACCACCATAAGTTCCATCTGAGCATGAGAAGGAACTGCTGTAATTCAAGGCTGGCGGAGCCCTGCAGCAGGCTGCCCAGGGAGGTGGTGGAGTCTCCATCTCTGGACTCATTCCAAACCAACCTGGATGTGCTCCTGTGGGACCTTCTCTAGGTGACCCAGCCTTGGCAGAGGGCTTGGACTGGAGGATCTCCAGAGGTCCTTTCCAACCCTGACCACGCTGTGATTTGTCTTCTCAACCCAGCAGGACAGAGCCCTGCTTTTGGGATCACAGCATCACAGAATGTTAGGGGCTGGAAGGCACCTCCAGAGCTCAGCCAGTCCAACCCCCTGCCAGAGCAGGGGCACCCAGGGCAGCTCACACAAGAAAGCATCCAGGTGGGGTTGGAATAGCTCCAGAGAGGGAGACTCCACAACCGCCCTGGGCAGCCTGCTCCAGGCCTCTGGCACCCTCACAAGGAAGAAATCCTCCCTCCTGTTTCCATGGCACTTCCTCTGGCTCAGCTTCCACCACTGCCCCTTGGGCTGGCATTGGGCAGCCCCCAGCAGAGCCTGGCTCCAGCCTCTGGGCACTGCCCCTGCACAGCTTTAGCCCCAGCAAGGAGTTCACCTCTCAGGCTCCTCCCCTCCAAGCTCCAGAGCCCTCAGCTCCCTCAGGCTCTCCTCCTGAGGAAGATCTTCCACTGCCTGCAGCATCTCTGTGGCTCTGTGCTGGACTCTCTCCAGCACTTCCCTGAGCTCCTTCTTGAGCTGCTCAGAATGGGATGGGAGGCAGTGAGTGCCCTTTGTGTTTTGCTTGGCTTGCCTGTGCAGCCTTTGCCTTCCCTGGCCAAGAGCCTTTCTCCCAGCCCCTGATTTCCCTCTCTTTAACTCTCCATGGCACTGCAGGGGAGGCTGAGAGTGGTTGGTTGGGGCTGAGCTGCCTGCTGGGGTTAAACAGGATGATTTGGAGCTTGTTTCTCTACCTCAGGCCTCAGGTGGATGCTAGAGGCTGCAGAGGAGATCTGGAGAGGATGATCTTAGCCAAGCTTGCTGAGGGTGACTTGGTGAAGGCTTCTTGCAGCAGCAATGTCATGCATCAGCTTTGCTGTCCTCAGGCTGCCCTGATGAATGCTGCTGCACACCAGTTCAGCATCCAAATTCTTGCAGGAGGGTCATTTATGCTCAGTAATTTCCCTTGGGAGTGAGCCTTAATTCATCATTCTGCAGTTCCTGAGTCTCTGAGCCTGCAGAAAATGGGTGGTGGAGCACTGGAGCAGGTTGCCCAGGGAGGTGGTTGAGGCTCCTTCCCTCCAAGGTGAGGCTGGACAGGGCTCTGGGCAACCTGATCCAGTTGGGGATGTCCCTGCTGGGTGCAGGGGGGTTGGACTGGATGAGCTTTGGAGTCCCTTCCAACCCAAACCATGCTGTGATTCCTTAATTGTTGTGCTCTAACTGATTGTCCTTGCTTGCTGCTGGGTGGCTTCACTTTCCCAAGCTGAGGAGCTGAATAAATCTCCTCTCAGGGTCCCAAAAAAGCCTTGTTTGGGGCTAAATTCATCCAGGTTTCACCTCTACAGCTCTCTTTGTGGGTTCATTAATGCCTCATGGTGCTTCAGGCTAAGTCAGGATGAAAACTGATTAGCAACAACTAATCCTGAACACCCCCAGCTCCCTCAGCTGCTCCTCCCCCAGTGCTGCTCTCCAGCCCCTTCCCCAGCTTGGTTGCCCTTCTCTGGACCTGCTCCAGCCTCTCGATGTCCTTCTTGACAAAGGCTCCCAAACTGAAGGCAGCACTCAAGCTGTGGCCTCACCAGTGCCCAGCACAGGGTCACAGTCACTTTGCTCCCCTGCAGGTCAGACTGAGTCTGATCCAGGCCAGGATGCTCTTGGCTGTCCCAGCCACCTGGGCACAGGCTGGGTCCTATTCAGTCAGCTGAGGGCATCTGAGGTTGCAGCCCTGTGCTGCAACTCCTCTAAGCCTCCCATTTCTTCTCTCTGCATCTCCCATTGAGAAGGGAATCACAGAGTGGGCTGGGCTGGAAGGGAGCTCCAAAGCTCATCCAGTCCAACCCCTCTGCACTCAGCAGGGACATCCTCCACCACAGCACGTTGCCCACAGCCCTGGCCAGCTTCAGGAAGCTTTGGTATTGGGGAAGCTTTGGGGAAGCTTATCCAGGAAGCTTTGGCATTGGGGAAGCCTTGCCAGGAATTTTGCCATTGCAGAAGCTTTGGCACTGGGGAAGCTTTGCCAGGAAGTTTGGCCTTGCTCTTGAGTGCCTCAGGGAAGCAAATCCAGGAGACCAAGGGAGAAGAGCTTAAAGTGCTCCTGTGTTCTGCACTTGGCTGCTAACCCTGCAGCCAAGAGGGGGTTGTCCTCCTTTCCTTGAAGCCCTTCCATCTCTTTGCATTACTTTTGCTGCTGTCTAAGGTCTTAAAAGCTCCCCGAGTGACAGAGATGGCCGGAGGCAGAGCCCTGCTGGGAGAGCTTTAATGTGCAGGAGGCCTCCCCAGCAAAGAGCAGGGCTGGAGCAGTTCAACTGAGGGCAACCTGCTCTGGGGGCTTCTAGAAGCACTGCAGGCTCCTCACCATTTCTTTTTCTGCTGCTTACATCCAGCTGGCACCCCTGGCTGGGGAAGGAAAGCTTTAGGTTGGGTGTCAGGAAACAGTCATTGACTCAACAGGCTGCCCAGGGAGGTGCTGGTGGAGTTCCCATCCCTGGAGGGGGTCCAGAAACCTGTGGCCATGGCACTTGGGGCCATGGTTTGACGGCCATGGTGGGGCTGGGTTGGTGTTTGGACTGGATGAGCTCAGAGGCCATGACCATGGCACCTGGGGCCAGGGTTTGGTGGCCATGGTGGGGTTGGGTTGGTGTTGGACTGGATGCTCTCAGAGGCCATGACCATGGCACTTGGGGCCATGGTTTGATGGCCATGGTGGGGTTGGGTTGGTGGTTGGACTGGATGAGCTTAGAGGTCATGACCATGGCACTTGGGGCCATGGTTTGATGGCCATGGTGGGGCTGGGTTGCTGTTTGGACTGGATGCTCTCAGAGGTCATGACCATGGCACTTGGGGCCAGGGTTTGATGGCCATGGTGGGGCTGGGTTGCTGTTTGGACTGGATGCTCTCAGAGGTCTTCTCCAACCCAAAGAATTCTCTGATTCCATGGTTCATTACCTGCATGAGAGAGAAGGATGTGGGAGTGCTGGGCTGCTGGTTGGATTTGCTGACCTCGGAGGTCTTTCCCAGCCAAGACAACACTATGATCCTATGAGTGTGAGTTCTGGAGCAGCTGATCCAAGGACCACTCCCTCTCCCAGCTGTGATTCCTCCCCTCTGTCCCTACAAACCTGAAGTGCCTGTGAGAGTTGTGCTGTGACCTGATGCAATGTGAGGCTGCCCTGTGAATCTCTTTGGTTGTTTTTTCAACAGGTCCCTGTAGATGGACTTGGATGCAGCAGAGCCCTTCCCACCAGCAGGAGGATCCATGCCTGCAGCAGCACACCCACAATAAAGAGTCAGAAGCCAAGTGGTGGAGGCCACAGGACCCCTCCAAGCTGGATCCCCCTGCCCCGTGCTAGGCGCTGGAGTTGTGCCTCGCTCGCCCTAGGGGGGGGAAGCCTTTGCCAATGCTCACAAGGAACTGCTTCTCCCTGCTGCTTTGGGTCCTGTTTGATGGAGGCCTCCTAACACCACTGCACCCACAGCCACCACAGCCTCTAGAAGCAGAGCCAAGGGAAGATGCTACCCCGGGGCCAGGGCGGAGGTCGTCTGCCCAGCGAGTCAAACGCGGCTGGGTCTGGAATCAGTTCTTCGTGCTGGAGGAGTACATGGGCTCTGAACCTCAGTATGTGGGCAAGGTAAAGGCCTTCATCTCTTTCTTTCCAAGGGCAAGGGATGCAGAGGAGGACCTGGAGGTGCTGGAAGGTGTCCAGAGAAGGGCCAGGAGGAGGAGCAGAGGGCTGGAGCTGCTCTGCTGTGAGGACAGACTTGAGGGAGTTGGGGTTGTGCAGGCTGGAGAGGAGAAGGCTCCCAGAAGACCTAATTATGGCCTTCCAGGATCTGCAGGGGGCTCCAAGAAAGCTAGGGAGGAACTTTTGAGGGTGTCAGGGAGGGATAGGAACAGGGGGAATGGAGCAAAACTAGAAATGGGTAGGTTGAGATTGGCTGTGAGGAAGAAGTTGTTCCCCATGAGGGTGGTGAGAGCCTGGCACAGGTTGCCCAGGGAGGTGGTGGAAGGCTCCTGCCTGGGTTGTTTGCAGCCAGGCTGGATGTGGCTGTGAGCAATCTGCTGCAGTGTGAGGTGTCCCTGCCCATGGCAGGGCTAGGGACTGGCTGAGCCTTGAGCTCCCTTCCAGCCCTGACAGCTCTGTGATCCTATGAAATGTGATATAAAAGTCTACCTGCTTCTGCTGGGGCAAACCTCCTTCAGCTACCAGCAGCTGCCTCTGGTCTCCCCTTTCCTCCTTCACCCTCTCATAGACCCAAGAGAGAGACAGAGAGAGGCTGCTGCTGGTCTCTGCTCCCAGGTCAGGAGTGACAGAACAAGAGGCAATGGCCTCAAGCTGCCCCTGGGGAGGTTCAGCCTGGAGAGCAGGAAGAGTTTTTCCCCCTGCAGAGTGGTCAGGGCTTGGAATGTGCTGCCCAGGGAGGTGGTGGAGTGCCCAAGGCTGGCTGTGTTTGAAGGAGGTTTGGCTGTGGTGCTTGGGGCTGTGGTTTAGGGCTGAGCCTTGCAGAGCAGGGTTCTGGCTTGGCCTTGGGGATCCTGAGGCTCTGCTCCAAGCTGAATGTTGATTCTGTGATTAGGACTGAGTGCTGCCATTTGCTTTCTGCCTCTCCTGTCTCCACTGAAGACATTGTTGGGTTGAGTTTAGAACATTTGATGTCTGCCTCTTCAGGTTCCTCTTGTTTCCTGGTCTTGGGTTTGGATTGAAACTTACTTCCCCAAAGAAATGGGAGGTCTGAGGTAGGTTTGTGGTGCACAGCTGGCTTGGAGTGCATAAAACAGCAGCAAAAGTAATAGCAGAGGGGTTCTGTGGTGGGTTTGTAGTGCACATCTGGCTTGGAGTGGATAAGACAGCACCAAGAGTAATAGGAGAGGGGTTCTGAGATGGGTTTGAGGTGCACAACTGGCTTGGAGTGCATGAAACAGCACCAAAAGTAATAGCAGAGGGGTTCTGAGATGGGTTTGTGGTGCACAGCTGGGTTGGAGTGGCTAAAACAGCAGCAAAAGTAATAGCAGAGGGGTTCTGAGATGGGTTTGTGGTGCACAGCTGGCTTGGAGTGGATAAGACAGCAGCAAAAGTAATAGCAGAGGGGTTCTGAGATGGGTTTGTGGTGCACAGCTGGCTTGGAGTGGATAAAACAGCAGCAAAAGTAATAGCAGAGGAGTTCTGAGATGGGTTTGTGGTGCACAGCTGGGTTGGAGTGGATAAGACAGCAGCAAAAGTAATAGCAGAGGGGTTCTGAGATGGGTTTGTGGTGCACAGCTGGGTTGGAGTGGATAAACCACCAACTAATATATATAATACGGGAGGTGTGAGATGGGTTTGTGGTGCTCAAGGGCCTTTCATCAGAGGTTTGAGTTGGATGTTAGGAGAAATTTCTCCCCAGCAAGAGTTTTGAAGCATTGGAAGAGGTTGTCCAGGGAGATGGTGGAGTCACCACCCCTGGAGGCAGTGAGAAGAGGCTTGGAAGTGGTGCTGAGGGATGTGGTTTGGTGGCAATGGCCTAGGTGGCTTTGTGAGCTCTGGGTGAGTGAGTGGTGACCTCAGAGGTCTCCTCTGATCTCCACAGCTGTCTGGTTCTGTGGTCAGAGAATCACAGAGGGTTAGGGGCTGGAAGGGACCTCCAGAGATCCTCCAGTCCATCCCCCCTGCCAGAGCAGGGGCACCCAGAACAGTTCACTCAGGAACACAAGGGGGGGTTGGAGCTGGGTGATCCCTGATGTCCCTTCCAAGCCTGGCAGGTCTGTGATGGTTTTTCTGCCTGGCTGTACCAAACTGTCTGAGCTTCTCTCACTCACAGCTGCAAGTGAAAGCCTTGTCATAGGGTGTTACAGCTAAGAGAAGTGATGAGGAGAGAGGGAAGAGCCAAAGCAGTGGAAGAGGGGAGAAGTGGGGCCACAGCTTTGGCTTTTATGCCTCACTGTGTTGAGCTGAGGTTTTTTGTCTCTCACTTAGCTTTGCCTGCTGAAAAAGGGGGGGGGGGGGGGGGGGGGGGGAAGGATGACTTTAAAAGCTTTGCATCCTGGATGCTGCCTCAAGTGTGTGAGGCACAAAGCAATGCTGACAGCTGCATGTGAAGGTGTGAGGAGGAAGTTGGAGGCAGGGAAACACAAATCCCCCTTGAGGAAGCCAGGCTTGCACTGAATGCTTCCCTTTGCAAGCTTTGGCTTCCTGCAAACTCTCTCAAATCCCAGAACTGTTGGCTGCTGAGGTAGAGAGCAGCAACCTAAAGGCAGAGCCAGAGAGGGGATTCTGCTCTGGGGAGACCTCACCTGCAGTGCTGTGTGCACCTCTGGAGCCCTCAGCACAGGAAGGACCTGGAGCTGATGGAGAGGCTCCAGAGGAGGCCATGGAAATGCTCAGAGGGTTGGAGCAGCTCTGCTACAAGGACAGGCTGAGGGAGCTGGGGGTGTTCAGCCTGGAGAGGAGAAGACTCAAGGGAGACCTCAGAGCAGCCTGCCAGGGCCTGAAGGGGGCTACAGGAAGGCTGCAGAGAGACTGTGTGCAAAGGCCTGCAGGGACAGGACCAGGGACAGCGAATCCAAACCAGAGCAGAGCAGATTGAGATTGGATGTGAGGAACAAGTCCTGCACCAGGAGGCTGCTGGAACCCTGCAGCAGGTTGCCCAGGGAGGTGGCTGAGGCTCCATCCCTGGAGCTGTTCAAGGTGAGGCTGGACAGGGCCTCTGGGAACCTGCTCTGATTGGGGATGTCCCTGCTGAGTGCAGAGGGGTTGGACTGGATGAGCTTTGGAAATCCCTTCCAGCCCAGCCCATTCTGTAACTCCAAAGCAGCACTTTGCTTACTGATCTTGTGGCCTCACTTGTTTATTGATGTATTTAAGTAGCTGACTGTGGGAGAATAAGAAGCAAAAGATTGATGGCAGCAACATCTTTGGGCTGTGGTCCTCCCAGGTGTGGGCACTAGATGAAGCATTTGGAGATGGAAAGAAAAAGAGAGCTGACAAGAATTGTCTGGACATGGCAGTGAGCTGGGGGTTGGGCTCTGCTCCCCAGGCTCAGGAGACAGAAGGAGAGGAACTGGCCTGAAATTGTGCCAGGGGAGGCTGAGGTTGGAGAGGAGGAGAAATGTCTTTGGTGCAAGAGTGGTCAGGGGTTGGAAGAGGCTGCCCAGGGAGGTGGTGGAGTCCCCATGCCTGGAGGTGTTCAAGCAACCTGTGGCCATGTCACCTGGGGCCATGATTTGATGGCCATGGTGGGGTTGGGTTGGTGTTGGACTGGGTGACCTTAAAGATTTCTCCACCCCAACCAGTTCCATGATTCTGTCATTCATTGACTGAATGAGGGAGAAGGATGGGGAGTTCAGGATGGAGAGCTGTGGCCAGCTGTGGCCAGCAGGAGCAGGGAGATCATTCAACCCTGTGCTCAGCACTGCTCAGGCCACACCTGGAGTCCTGTGTCCAGTTCTGGGCTCCTCAGGTTAGGAAAGATGTTGAGCTGCTGGAAGGTGTTCAGAGAAGGGCAACAAAGCTGGGGAGGGGTCTGGAGCACAGCCCTGTGAGGAGAGGCTGAGGGAGCTGGGGTTGCTTAGCCTGGAGAGGAGGAGGCTCAGGGGAGACCTTCTTGCTCTCTCCAACTCCCTGAAGGGAGGTTGGAGCCAGGTGGGGGTTGGGCTCTCCTCCCAGGCAGGCATCCAGCACCAGAACAAGAGGACACAGTCTCAAGCTGTGCTAGGGGAAGTTTGGGCTGGAGGTGAGGAAGAAATTCTTCATAGAGAGAGAGATTTGCCATTGGGATGTGCTGCCCAGGGAGGTGGTGGAGTCCCCATGCCTGGAGGTGTTTAGGAAGAGCCTGGATGAGGCACTTGGTGCCATGGTTGAGTGGATCAGATGGTGTTGGGTGATAGGTTGGACTGGATGATCTCTGAGGTCTTTTCCCCCCTGGTTAATTCTGTGTTCTGTATCAAACCAGAAAGGAAGGATCAGGTTCTTGAGCTGTACTCCACACCTGAAGGGATAGAAAAGGTTGTGGCCATTCTTCTGCACTGCAAAGGAGGTCACAGATCCAAAGCTCTAACACTCCACAGGCTGTGCTGGCCAAGAACTCTGCCATTAGAGTAGCAGAGCAGCCCCCAGCTCCCCCAGAAGGAGATGGAGCTGCTGGAGAGGCTCCAGAGGAGGGACACAAAGATGATCAGAGGGATGGAGAACCTCCCCTGTGGGGCCAGGCTGAGGGAGTTGGGGCTGTTCAGCCTGGAGAAGAGAAGGCTCTGGGGAGGTTCTCCAGCCCTCTGATCATCTTTGTGTCCCTCCTCTGGAACCTCTCCAGCAGTTTGATGTCCTTCTTGTGCTGGGGGCACCAGAACTGGACTCAGCAATGAGGTCTCCCCTCAGCCTCCTCTTCTCCAGACCAAACAACCTCACCTCCCTCAGCCCTTCCTCACAAGCTCTGTGTTCCAAGCCCTTCCTCAGCTTGGTTGCCCTTCCCTAGACCTGCTCCTGCCTCTCTGTGTCCTTGTAGTGAGGGGCCCAAAACTGAACCCAGGACTTGAGCTGTGGCCCAGCAGAGAGGGACAACCACAGCTCTCTGCTGTGCTAAAGCTGTGCAGGGGCAGTGCCCAGAGGCTAGAGCCAGGCTCTGCTGGGTGCTGCCCAATGCCAGCCCAAGGGGCAGTGGTGGAAGCTGAGCCAGAGGAAGCACCATGGGAACAGGAGGAAGGATTTCTTCCCTGTGAGGGTGCCAGAGGCCTGGAGCAGGCTGCCCAGGGGGGTTGTGGAGTCTCCCTCTCTGGAGCTATTCCAACCACACCTGGATGTGTTCTGTGTGAGCTGCTCTGGGTGCAGGGGGGTTGGACTGGATGCTCTTTGGAGGTCCCTTCCAGCCCCTAACCTCCTGAGCTGGCAGTTTCAGAGCAGAGGCATTGGTGCAGTACCTGAGAGCTGGCAGTGCTCCAGGAGCAGTTTTGTTCTGATCCAAAATTCACCTCTGAGGCAAAAGTCTTGCTCATTCAGACTCCTTGTGCTCCTGTTCACGACAAGGAGAGGTCTTGGAGACTACCAGGTAGGTCACAGCAGGCTAGAAATAATCCAAGAGGATGCTCTACAGGAATGTGCACTCAGTCCATTCAACCAGATGAGATGGAGCTGCTCTGCTGTGAATACAGAATCAACCAGGTTGGAAGAGATCTCAGAGATCATCAACTCCAAACTACCACCCAGCACCATCTAATCAACTCAACCATGGCACCAAGTGCCTCACCGAGGCTCTTCCTAAACACCTCCAGGGATGGTGACTCCACCACCTCCCTGGGCAGCACATCCCAAGGGCCAATCTCTCTTGCTGGGAAGAACTTTCTCCTCACCTCCATCCTGAACCTCCCCTGGCACAGCTTGAGACTGTGTCCTCTTGTTCTGGTGCTGGCTGCCTGGGAGAAGAGACCAACCCCCACCTGGCTCCAACCTCCCTTCAGGGAGTTGGAGAGAGCAAGAAGGTCTCCCCTGAGCCTCCTCTTCTCCAGGCTGAGCAACCCAGTTCTGGAGCCCCTAGTACAGGAAGGCTCTGGAGGTGCTGGAAGGTGTCCAGAGAAGGGCCAGGAGGAGGAGCAGAGGGCTGGAGCAGCTCTGCTGTGAGGACAGACTGAGAGAGTTGGGGTTGCGCAGGCTGGAGAGGAGAAGGCTCCAGGGAGACCTCATTGTGGCCTTCCAGGATCTGAAAGGGGCTCCAAGAAAGCTGGGCAGGGACTTTTGAGGGTGTCAGGGAGGGATAGAAGCAGGGGGAATGGAGCAAAGCTAGAAGTGGGGAAGATTCAGATTGGCTGTGAGGAAGAAGTTGTTGCCCATAAGGGTGGTGAGAGCCTGGCACAGGCTGCCCAGGGAGGTGGTGGAAGCCTCCTGCCTGGAGGTGTTTGCAGCCAGGCTGGAGGTGGCTGTGAGCAACCTGCTGTAGTGTGAGGTGTCCCTGCCCATGGCAGGGGGTTGGGACTGGCTGAGCCTTGAGGTCTCTTCCAAGCCTGACAGTTCTGTGACTCTGAGATCCTCTCTGCAGCAAAAAGCAATTCACCCTGAGCTATCTTTATTATGGAGACTCCTCCCTCAGCATCACCCTCTGCACTCTCCAGCTCCACTCTTCCTGCTTCAGATGATTTGCTAACACAGCTCCAGCTCATGTCTACTGAAAAATAGATATGGAGGAGACAAAAAACAGAGAGAGAAACACTTAGCAAGAGCTGGCATCATTAGTCAGGCCTCTTTGCCATGCTGAATGTGGTTAAATATTCATTCAGTTGCTTTAGTTACATTTTCCAGCACTTTGAAGAGGAGCTGCTTGACCAGATGTGCTTTGTAGAGTCCAGGCTCCAAAGGTGAGGAAGAAGTTGTGCAGAATCACAGAATGGGCCAGGCCTGAAGGGAGCTCCGAAGCTCATCCAGTCCAAGCCCTCTGCACTCAGCAGGGACATCCTCAGCTAGATCAGGTTGCCCAGAGCCCTGTCCAGCCTCACCTTGAACAGCTCCAGGGATGGATGGGGCCACAACCACCTCCCTGGGCAACCTGCTGCAGTGTTCCAGCAGCCTTCTGGTGCAGAACTTGTTCTTCACATCCAATCTCAATCTGCTCTGCTCTAGTTTGAAGCCATTGCCTCTGGTCATGTCCCTGCAGGCCTTTATGATCAGTCTCTCTGCAGCCTGCTTGTAGCCCCCTTCAGGTCCTGGCAGGCTGCTATTAGGTCTGCCTGGAGCCTTCTCTCCAGGCTGAGCACCCCCGGCTTCCTCAGCCTGGCCTCACAGCAGAGGTTCCCCAACCCCCTGAGCATTTCTGAGGTAAAACCAACCAAAGAACTCAAAGCAGCACAGAGTTGTTTTGCCTGGAAGAGACCTCTGAGATCCTCCAGTCCAACTATCAGCCCAACACCCCCCTGGCCATCAGCCCAAGGGCCCAAGTGCCATGGGCACACAGGTGGTGAATGTGCTTTGCCAGGGGGCAGGAAGCAGGGAAGAATTGGCTTTCCTTTCTTGTTCCTCAGTATGAGTTAAAGGCAAATCTTGAAGCCCTAACATTGGAGATTTAGTAGTGGATAGGTGAAAGGAGAAGGACATTGAGAGACTTGAAGGTGTCCAGAGAAGGGCAACAAAGCTGGGGAGGGGTCTGGAGCACAGCCCTGTGAGGAGAGGCTGAGGGAGCTGGGGTTGCTTAGCCTGGAGAAGAGGAGGCTCAGGGGAGACCTTCTTGCTCTCTCCAACTCCCTGAAGGGAGGTTGTAGCCAGGTGGAGGTTGGTCTCTTCTCCCAGGCAGCCAGCACCAGAACAAGAGGACACAGTCTCAAGCTGTGCCAGGGGAGGTTCAGGCTGGAGGTGAGGAGAAAGTTCTTCCCAGCGAGAGAGATTGGCCCTTGGGATGTGCTGCCCAGGGAAGTGGTGGAGTCCCCATGCCTGGAGGTGTTCAAGACAGGCTTGGATGTGACACTTGGAGCCATGGTTTAGCTGTCAGGAGGTGTTAGGCATTAGGCCATAGGTTGGACTTGATGATCTCTGAGGTCTTTTTCAACCTGCTTGATTCTGTGACTCCACGACTCCATGACTCCATCACTCCATGACTCCATCACTCCATGACTCCATCACTCCATGACTCCATCACTCCATCACTCCATGACTCCATCACTCCATGACTCCATCACTCCATGACTCCATCACTCCATGACTCCTTGACTCCATCACTCCATCACCCTATGACTCTATGACTCCATCACCTTTGTTTAAGCATAGGAGGCACTGGATGGTGGTAAAAATCATTTTAGCTCACACTCCCCACGCTTTTCCCATGCACTTAGAGGTTCTTAAGGACCTGAAAGGTGGTTCTTCTGCAGCTCTGTGGCCCTTAGTGCCATGGTTTAGTTGATTGGCAGGTGTTAGCTGCCAGGTTGGACTTGCTGGTCTCTGAGGTCTCTTCCAACCTGGCTGATGCTGTGATTCCTTTTCCCCAGCCCAGCAGAAGCCATCAACGATCTTTTCCTCCTCTTCTCTTTCTCTTCTCCAGCTTCATTCTGACCTGGACAAGGGAGTGGGCACTGTGAAATACACCCTCTCAGGAGATGGTGCTGGGACAGTTTTCACCATTGATGAGACCACAGGAGACATCCATGCCATAAGGAGCCTGGACAGGGAAGAGAAACCTTTCTACACCCTCCGGGCCCAGGCTGTGGATGTGGACACCAAGAAGCCTCTGGAACCCGAGTCTGAGTTCATCATCAAGGTGCAGGACATCAATGACAACGAGCCAAGGTTCCTGGATGGGCCTTATGTGGCCAGTGTCCCAGAGATGTCTCCAGTGGGTAAGTGAGGAGCTTGGAAACAGGATGCTAAGCCATTGCCTGATGCTGAATTTCTCTCACTGTGGGCTTCCTGCTGAGGAAAATGAATACAGAATCAAGGATGTTGGGAAGGACCTCAGAGGTCATCAAGTCCAACCTGTCACCCAGCACCATCTGAGCAACTCAGCCATGGCACCAAGTGCCTCAGCCAGGCTCTCTTTAATCACTTCCAGTGCTGGGGACTCCACCACCTCCCTGGGCAGCACATTCAGTCTGGAGAGGAGAAGGCTCTCAGGAGACCTTCCTGTGGCCTTCCAGGATCTGCAGGGGCTCCAAGAAAGCTGGGAAGGGACTTCTGAGGCTGTCAGGGAGGGATAGGAGCAGGGGGGATGGAGCAAAACTAGAAATGGGGAGATTGAGATTGGCTGTGAGGAAGAAGTTGTTGCCCATGAGGGTGGTGAGAGCCTGGCACAGGCTGCCCAGGGAGGTGGTGGAAGCCTCCTGCCTGGAGGTGTTTGCAGCCAGGCTGGATGTGGCTGTGAGCAACCTGCTGTGGTGTGAGGTGTCCCTGCCTATGGCAGGGGGGTTGGGACTGGCTGAGCCTTGAGTTCCCTTCCAACCCTGACAGTTCTGTGCTTCTATGATTCCATCACTCAGCACCATCTGATCAACCCAACCATGGCTCCAAGTGCCTCAGACAGGCTCTTCCTAAACACCTCCAGGGATGGTGACTCCACCACCTCCCTGGGCAGCACATCCCAAAGGCCAACATCTCTGTCTGGGAAGAAGAAGGATTCCTAAGGTGTTGCTTAGAAATATCTCATCCTCATGCTCAGGGCTCCACAGGTTGCAGCTTGGCTTTGGGTTTTTTTGCTTATGGGAAGCAGATTCTCCTGCAACAAGGAGACGCTGTGACTTGGAGCCTCTGAGAGCAGCAGGAGAAATCAAAAGGTGCATCCAGGACCTCCCTGGGCAGCCTGTTCCAATGCCTCCCCACCCTCACTGGGCAGAATTTCTTCCTGATCTCCAGACTCAATCTCTCCTCCTCCTTTCTTATGTTCTGAAATGTGTGTGTGGAGTAGGAGACAAAACTCAATCAATCACAGAATGCTCTGGGCTGGAAGGGAGATGCAAAGCTCATCCAGTCCAACCCCTCTGCACCCAGCAGGGACATCCCCAACCAGAGCAGGTTCCCAGAGCCCTGTCCAGCCTCACCTTCAATATCTCCAGGAATGAAGCCTCAGCCACCTCCCTGGGCAGCCTGCTGCAGGGCTCCAGCTGCCTCCTGGTGCAGAACTTGTTCCTCACATCCAATCTCAATCTGCTCTGCTCCAGTCTGAAGCTATTGCCCCTGGTCCTGTCCCTGCAGGCCTTTGGGAACAGTCTTTCTCCATTCTTCCTGTAGCTCCCTCCAGGTCCTGGCAGGCTGCTATTAGGTTTCCCTTGAGCCTTCTCTTCTCCAGGCTGAACACCCCCAGCTCCGTCAGCCTGTGCTCACAGCAGAGCTGCTCCAACCCCCTGAGCATTTTCCTGGGCTCCTCTGGACCTGCTCCATCAGCTCCAGGTCCTTCCTGTGCTGAGGGCTTCAGAGCAGGATGCAGTACTGCACGTGAGGTCTCCTCAGAGCAGAGCAGAGGGGCAGGATCCTCTCTCTCCATCTGTGGCCACACTGCTTTGGATGCAGCCCAGGCTGCCCTTGGCCTTCTGTGCTGCAGCCTCAGCCTGCCTGCTCCTGCCCAGCTTCTCCCCCCCCAGCACCCCCAAGTCCTTCTCCTCAGGGCTGCTTTCCATCCCTTCCTCCCCCAGGCTGTGTTGATGGTGAGGATGGTTCTGGATTGATGAAAAGGGGAAAAAGAGAGGGGATGAAAACTGATGCAGACTGAGGGGGAGGCAGCAGTGTCCTCAGTGAGGGCCTGGTGACTGAAGCAGACCTCTTTTTGCTGTGGGGTTGGCTTGCAGCAAAGCTCTTCCCCAAATCCCTTCTGTTGCCTGTGAGGTGCCAGGAGGGTTTTGCCTCCTCCACTGCAGCTCTCTCCCCTTCCTTTGCCCTCTCTCAGCTTTGTTTTGGGTTGTTCTATTTTGGCTCCCTTAGTGCTAGCAGGGATGTCTCTCTGGGGAGCTAAAACTGCTGCTCCCTAGCACCAGGACCATTTAGCTGAGCTGGGAAGGCAAAGCTTGAAGCTGCCACTGCCTGAGGCTGACAGTGGAAATCACTTTGATTTCTCTGAGCTGGTGGTGGTCTTGGCTTAGGCAAAACTAAACCACCCTGGGTAACTCTTCCTCTCATCTCTTTTATTGCTTTCCATTCTCTGGTTGCCACTTTGCAATCCCCAAGTGGCCTCAGCTTCACCTGGCTGTGTTTTGCAAGGCAGTTTATCCTCAGCTGCACTGCTGCATCCTCTTCCCACTGTGGGCAATGCACTGAGGCACAGAACCAGAGAACTGGGTGGGTGGGAAAAGGCCTCTGAGAGCATCCAGTCCAACACCAACCCAACCCCACCATGGCCACCAAACCTCAGCCCCAAGTGCCATGGCCACAGGGTCCTGAACCCCTTCAGGCATGGGGACTCCACCACCTCCCTGGGCAGCCTCTGCCAGTCCCTGACCACTCCTGCAGCAAAGACATTTCTCCTCCTTTCCAACCTCAGCCTCCCCTGGCACAACCTCAGGCCAGTTCCTCTCCTTCTATCATCTGAGACTAGGGAGATGAGACCAGCTCCAGGTCACTGCAGCCTCCTCTCAGGGAGCTGCAGAGAGCAAGGAGGTCTCCCTCAGCCTCCTCTTCTCCAGGCTGAACACCCCCAGCTCCCTCAGCTGCTCCTCCCCAGCCCTGCTCTCCAGACCCTTCCCCAGCTTGGTTGTCCTTTTCTAGACCTGCTCCAGCTCTTCAATGTCCTTCCTGGAGTGAGAGACCTGCTGCAGGGTTCCAGCAGCCTCCTGGTGCAGAACTTGTTCCTCACATCCAATCTCAATCTGCTCTGCTCTACTTTGAAGCCACTGTCCCTGGTCCTGTCCCTGCAGGCCTTTGCAAACAGTCTCTCTGCAGCCTTCTTGTAGCTCCCTTCAGGTCCTGTCAGGCTGCTCTGAGGTCTCCCTGGAGCCTTCTCCTCTCCAGGCTGCACACCCCCAGCTCCCTCAGCCTGTGCTCACAGCAGAACTGCTCCAACCCCCTGAGCATTTCCATGGCCTCCTCTGGAGCCTCTCCACCAGCTCCAGGTCCTTCCTGTGCTGAGGGCTCCAGAGGTGCACACAGCCCTGCAGGTGAGGTCTCAGCAGAGCAAAGGGTCAGAATCTCCTCTCAGGGTCTCTGGCAGTGCTGCTTGGGATGCAGCCCAGGCTGCCCTTGGCCTTCTGTGATGCAGACTCACCCTGCCTGCTCCTGCCCAGCTTCTTCCCCCCCCCCTCCCCCCCCCCCCCAGCACCCCCAAGGCCTTCTCCTCAGGGCTGCTTTCTCTCCCCTCCTCCCCCAGGCTGTGTTGGTGGTGAGGATGGTTCCAGCCCAGCTGCAGGACCCTGCCCTTGCTTTTACCTTGCAGCTTTTTGCCTTGGAGCAATTCCTGGCACAGCAGAGCTTGGATCTGGGCTGTGGCAAATTACAGCAGCATTTCACAGGTGTGAAGCCACAGCCTCCACCTCCACAGAGGTTAGCAGCTCCCCTCCTCATTCCACCCTCCAGGAGCACTGCAGCTGCAACTGTCAGACCCAGCTCTTTGCTTACAGCATGGCAAAGCTGTTTGGCTCTGCTCAGCCCGAGGTAGGCTTTGCTTTTCCTCCCTCTCTGCTGTGTTAACAGCTGGATCAACTTTGGGAGGCCCAGGGGATCCCCCAGTGCTTGAGCAGCAGGGCACTGGAGCCCCACTGGATTGTGCTCTGTGGTTAATATTGGTTCAGGGTTCAAAAGCTGGGAGCAGAGGCTTCCTGCACAGGCACAGGCAGGGGGCATGGAAGGATCCCAGGGCTGCCAAAGCATCTGCTGGCAGCTGTGTGCCAGGGCTGGGTTGGTGCTCAGGCAGGAGGGGGGAAGGGAGGGAGAGCAGCAAGGAGGTGGATTTGTAGCTTCTGAAGCAGAGAAGTAGAAACCTTAACAGCTCTGCTACGAGGACAGGCTGAGGGAGCTGGAATCCTTCCTGTGAGCCACTGCTCACCTCCTGAGTGCTGATGTGAAGGCACCAAGGACTCCAGCAGCACTGATTCACTGTGGAGCTGGAGTTGGGCAGCTCAGAGATCCCTCCACTGGGGTCTGGATGCTTCATGCTTCAGCCTCCTGTATCAGTTACCTGTGGGGACAGCAGCAGGGACAACAGGACAGGCTTTATGGCAGGGTGGCACAGGGGCCTCCAAGATAGCAGCTCCCCAGCTGGCTTCCAGGCTTGTCCTCATAGCTCATGTGCAGTGCTGCTCTCATTCAGCCTCCCTGCCTCACAGCAGCCTCCCTGCCCAGGCAGCAAATGACTTTCTGTGGTCTGAGCGTTGCTTTGCCTGTGGACAGGCTGTGCACCGTGGAGACACTGCTCTGCTCAGCTTCAGAGCTGATGGTTAGGAAGATAGAATCAGAATGGTTTGGGTTGGGAAAGACCTCTGAGCTCATCCAGTCCAACACCAACCCAACCCCACCTTGGCCATCAAACCATGGCCCCAATTGCCAGGGCCACACATTTCTCCAACACCTCCAGCCATGGGGACTCCACCACCTCCCTGGGCAGCCTCTGCCAATCCCTCACCACTCTGCACCAAAGAAATTTCTCCCTCCTCTCCAACCTCAGCCTCCCCTGGCACAATTTCAGGCCAGTTCCTCTCCTTCAGTCACCTGAGACTAGGAGCAGAGCCCAACCCCAGCTCACTGCAGCCTCCTCTCAGGGAGCTGCAGAGAGCAAGGAGGTCTCCCTCAGCCTCCTCTTCCCCACACTGAACACCCCCAGCTCCCTCAGCTGCTCCTCCCCAGCCCTGTTCTCCAGACCCTTCCCCAGCTCTGTTGCCCTTCCCTGGCCCTGCTCCAGCTCCTCAATATCTATCGTGGAGTGAGAGGCCCAGAACTGAGC